>NW_019944068.1:47525-75979 GCF_002910315.2 Salvelinus sp. IW2-2015
GTTGTGTTGGACTGAACATCAAGTTGTCATGAAGGTTGTGTTGGACTGAACATCAAGTTGCCAAAACAATGGGGATCTGTATCAAATCTAATCAGATTTAAACCAAATCGGGTCATGTCATACCATAATTGCTTTCGTGAGGAACTGCACTTAATACAGCCGGTGCCGTTGGCCAGACAGCATGTGACATGATACCATCTGACCTTACATATTGGTGGACGTCACACATATTTAACTCATTACATTAAAATGGCATAGATAAACCATCAATCTTCCATGCAATGGATGATATTTATTTACTTTAGTGGTACCTTTCAGCCTTTGTATAGCAAACTAACAAATGTATCAATCAATGGAAATATCACAGGCATTCATTGAAAAGTTTAACCAGTAACCCCTGGTCAGCAACTCTCTTGCATAAACAGCCTCCTGATGGATGTATCTTTTTTTTGTTTATTTGATGAATGAATACCGACACATTCTAAATTCCTATCGGTCAACAACCGTATAATAACTGAATCTATCCAATGGGGAAGCAAAGTTCCTCAGATATTGTATTGTTGTAAACGCACACACACACACACATGCATACATGCACACACACACACACACAGGGGTACCTTGGCCGCCCGTAGTCTGTCCTAGTGTGGGTCTTAGAGGAGAACAGAGCGGGCCTGTGTCCCAGCCTGCTAGTCCTTTGGCTTGGTCTACTGACTCATGTCCCTCCCTGAGAGGCCACTGTCAGAGGGGTGAAGGGTCATGGGTGGGTGGGTGTACTGCTGCAGGGAACTGGTGAGAACAAACCAAAGTCCACACTCTGATTCATTATTCCCAGCAGAAAGGATGACGGGAAAATATGGAAGAACCAAGAGGGTTGTCTTTAAGTGACCCAATCATGTGACAGGAAGACGCTCCAAGGGTGAAGTTTCCCCTTGTTACAGATCTAGGATCAGCTTTCCCTCCAATGAAGCCATTTATCTACTTCCCCAGAATCAGATGAACTCATGGATACAACTTTTTTGTCTCTGAATCCAGAATAAAGTAGGTAAGTTTTGTGAGCCAATGCTAACTAGCGTGCTAGATGTTACCATGGACTTCCAATGACCCCAGTTAGCAATTGCGCTAACTCTAGTTAGTAACTTCCTTCAAACTGCATGCAGAGACATAAATATGGTATCCACAAGTTAATCTGACTCTGGGGACATAGATAGGATTCATTGCCAAACTCCCAAAATATCCCTTTACAATTAGTGGGACAATGCTAAACTGATCCAAGATCAGCAATAAGGGTCAACCTCTGCCATGCCCTGACCTTAGAGAACCTTTTATTTCTCTCTTTTGGTTAGGTCAGGGTGTGACTAGGGTGGGTAGTCTAGTTTTTCCTTTTCTATGTTGGCCTGGTATGGTTCCCAATCAGAGGAAGCTGTCTATCGTTGTCTCTGATTGGGGATCATATTTAGGCAGCCTTTTCCCACCTGTTGTTTGTGGGATCTTGTTTTTGAATTGTAGCCTTTTGCACTACAAGCTGCACGTTCGTTTTGTTACTCTTTATTGTTTTGTTGCTGGTTCACATTAATAAACATGATGAACGGCTTCCACGCTGCACCTTGATCCAATCCTTCCAGCAACGATCGTTACAACCTCACCCTACTACTAGGAAGACAGTGGGCAATTCTTCTCTATTATACTGTACCTTGGGTACAGTATATGGGTGGCACAGTGGTCTAGGGCACTGCATCGCAGTGCTAGCTGCGCCACCAGAGTCTCTGGGTTCACGCCCAGGCTGGGCTGGGTTCGCGCCCAGGCTCTGTCGCAGCCGGCCGCAACAGGGAGATCCGTGGGGCGAAGCACAATTGGCATAGCGTCGTCCGGGTTAGGGAGGGTTTGGCCGGTAGGGAGGGTTTGGCCGGTAGGGATATCCTTGTCTCATTATGTAAAAAATGTAATAAAATGTATGCACTCTACTGTAAGTCCCTCTGGATAAGAGCGTCTGCTCTTGGCCGGTAGGGATATCCTTGTCTCAGTATGTAAAAAAAATAATAATAATGTAATAAAATGTATGCACTCTACTGTAAGTCGCTCTGGATAAGAGCGTCTGCTAAATGACTAAAATGTAAATGTAATGTACCTTTACCTAGTCAATATTCATTGCTGTCTACCAAAGCTCCTTCAGCAGTAACAGTGGCCCATAATTGTATTCCTGCTGTCTAACCCCAGCGTTTACAGGCCTTGGCTAGGTGGTGTTAATGTTTACATGTATGTCTCACATCGCGGCTACAAATCACAATATTTACTTTCAGGACTATGCTACCGAGGACAACACTAGCCTCTCACTTTGTTTTACGACTTGTGTCAATAGTGCCTGGCCCATGGACAAAGCACTACATCCTAATTCTTTACCTGAGGGAGAGGCCGTGTTAAGTAGCTGTATCAGTTGACTCTCCTCTCCCTTGTACATAACGTAATTGAAGGGCAACCGATGGACACACATAAAGAGGTCACAGGTTTAGACAGCATATCAATCTAGACTATGCTATGCTACACAGTAGCATGCTACACAGTGAAGACTATGCTACACAGTGAAGACTGTTTTTCCAGTAGCCCACCCATTACGCTGAAATAAATAGGTTAGCGTTTTTTTTAGTTCTAACATGTTATATCTGTAGTGGTTATTATTTGTAAAATGTATAATGTTCTATTGCTGTGTTGATCAAAATATTCAGTCGTGGTTTAGTTGACCAATGAGATGTCACCATTCATTCCATGCAGTATGCAGGCCTATGCAGAGGCTAGGATGGGTACATATTTTATGTTAAAACCACACATCGGAACTGGTCAAATCAAATTGTATTGGTCACATACACATGGTTAGCAGATGTTAATGCGAGTGTAGCGAAATGCTTGTGCTTCTAGTTCCGACTATGCAGTAATATCTAACAAGTAATCTAAGAAATTCACAAAAACGACATTATACACACAAATGCACACAAATGTAAAGGGATTAATAGAATATGAACATGTAAATATATTGATGAGCGATGGTGTGCGGCATAGGCAAGATGCAGTAGAAGGTATAGAATACAGTATATACATATGAGATGAGTAATGTAGGATATGTAAACATTATTCAAGTGGTGTTATTTGAGTTGACTAGGGATACCTTTTTTAAGTGCATATATTTAAGTGGCCAGAGATTTGAGTCTGTATGTTGGCAGCAGCCTGTCTATGTTAGTGATGGCTGTTTAACAGTCTGATGGCCTTGAGATAGAAGCTGTTTTTCAGTCTCTCGGTCCCAGCTTTGATGCACCTGTACTGACCTCGCCTTCTGGATGACAGCGGGGTGAACAGGCAGTGGCTCGGGTGGTTGTTGTCCTTGATTATCTTTTTGGCCTTCCTGTGACATCGGGTGCTGTAGATGTCCTGGAGGGCAGGTAGTTTGCCACCGGTGATGCATTATGCAGACTGCACTACCCTCTGAGGAGCCCTGCGGTTGAGGGCAGTGCATTTGCCTTACCAGGCGGTGATACAGCCCGACAGGATAATCTTGATTATGCATCTGTAAAAGTTTGAGTGTTTTAGATGACAAGCCAAATTTCCTTAGCCTCCTGAGGTTGAAGTATCACGATCGTCTAATGAATTAACGGATCAAGGCGCAGCGTACATAGAGTTCCACATGTTTAATCAAATGAAACTCACAAAAACAACAAAGAAGAATAAACGATACGTGAAGCTCAAGAGGTGCTCACAGGCAACTACACAGAAACAAGATCCCACAAAACACAGTGGGGAAATGGCTGCCTAAATATGATCCTCAATCAGAGACAACGATAAACAGCTGCCTCTGATTGGGAACCACACCAGGCCAACATAGAAATAAATGCACTAGTCACACCCCGACCTAACCAAAATAGAGAATAAAAAGGCTCTCTATGGTCAGGGCGTGACATGAAGAGGCGCTGTGTCTGTGTGGGTGGACCATTTCAGTTTGTCCGTGATGTGTACGCCGAGGAACTTAAAATGTTCCACCTTCTCCACTACTGTCCGGTCGATGTGGATAGGGCGGTGCTCCCTCTGCTGTTTCCTGTAGTCCACAATCATCTCCTTTGTTTTGTTGACATTGAGTGAGAGGTTATTTTCCTGACCCCACACTCCGAGGGCCCTCACCTCCTCCCTGTGGGCCGTCTCATCATTGTTGGTAATCAGGCCTACCACTGTAGTGTCGTCCGCAAACTTGATGATTGAGTTGGAGGCATGCATGGCCACACAGTCATGGGTGAACATGGAGTGCAGGAGAGGGCTGAGAAAGCACCCTTGTGGGGCCCCAGTGTTGAGGATCAGCGGGGTGGAGATGTTGTTTCCTACCTTCACCACCTGGGGGTGGCCTGTCAGAAAGTCCAGGACCTAGTTGCACAGGGCGGGGTCGAGACCCAGGGTCTCGAGCTTAATGACGAGTTTGGAGGGTATTATGGTGTTATTAAATGCTGAACTGTAGTCAATGACCAGCATTCTTACATAGGCATTCCTCTTGTCCAGATGGGATAGGGCAGTGTGCAGTGTGATGGCGATTGCATCGTCAGTGGACTTATTGGGGCGGTAAGCAAATTGGAGTGGGTCTAGGGTATCAGGTAGGGTGGAGGTGATATGAACCTTGACTAGACTCTCAAAGCACTTCATGATGACAGAAGTGAGTGCAATGTGGCGATAGTCATTTAGTTCAGTTACCTTAGCTTTCTTGGGAACAGGAACAATGGTGGCCATCTTGAAGCATGTGGGTACAACAGACTGGGATAGGGATTGATTGAATATGTCCGTAAACACACCAGCCAGCTGGTCTGCACATGCTCTGAGGTCACGGCTAGGGATGCCGTCTGGGCCGGCAGCCTTGTGAGGGTTAACACGTTTAGATGTTTTACACAGGCTTTGGTAGCGGGCCGTGTCAGTGGCACAGTATTGTACTCAAAGCAAGCAAAGAAGTTGTTTAATTTGTCTGGGAGCAAGACGTTGATGTCCGCGACGGGGCTGGTTTTCTTTTTGTAGTCCGTGATTGTCTGTAGACCCTGCCACATATGTCTTATGTTTGATCCGTTGAATTGCGACTCCACTTTGTCTCTATACTGACGCTTTGCTTGTTTGATTGCCTTGCGGAGTGAATAGCTACACTGTTTGTATTCGGGCATGTTTCCGGTCACCTTGCCATGATTAAAAGCGATGGTTCGTGCTTTCAGTTTTGTGCGAATGCTGCCATTAATCCACGGTTTCTGGTTAGGGAAGGTTTTAATAGTCACAGCGGGTACGACATCTCCGATGCTCTTGCTAATAAACTTGCTCACAGGGTCAGCGTATACATCAATGTTGTTGTCTGAGGCAATCCAAAACATATCCCAGTCCACGTGATTGAAGCAATCTTAAAGCATGGAATCCGATTGGTCTGACCAGTCCTGTATTGACCTGAGCACGGGCGTTTCCTGTTTTAGTTTCTGTCTATAGGCTGGGAGCAACAAATGGATTCATGGTCAGATTTGCCGAAGGCAGGGTGTGGGAGGGCTTTGTATGCAAGTTCGAGAAGCAAAAATTCTAAATTCTGCCAGCTCGTGTCGCGCATTCGATATGCTGATAGAATTTAGGGAGAATTGATCTTAGTTTAGCTTTGTTAAAATCCCCAGCTACAATAAATGCAGCCTCATGATGTATGGTTTCCAGTTTACATAGAGTCCAGTGAAATTCATTCAGGGCCGACGAGGTATCTGCTTGGGGGAGGGGGGGGGGGGGGGCGTATACACTGCTGTGACTATAGTCAAAGCGAATTCTCAAGGAAGATAATGCGGTCGGCATTTGATTGTAAGGAATTCTAGGTCAGGTGAACAAAAGGACTTAAGTTCCTGTATGTTGTTGTGATTACACCATGAGTCGTTAATCATGAGGCATACACCCCCGCCCTTCTTCCTACCAGAGAGATGTTTGTTTCTGTCAGTGCGATGCGTGAAGAAACCGGGTGGCTGTAATGACTCTGACAACATATCCCGAGTGAGCCATGTTTCCGTGAAACAGAGAATGTTACAATCTCTGATGTCTCTGTGGAAGGCAACTCGTGCCCTAATTTCATCCACCTTGTTATCTAGAGATTGAACATTGGTGAGTAATATGCTCAGAAGCGGTGGATGGTGTGCTCGCCTTCTGAGTCTGACCAGTAGGCCTCTCCTGCAGCGACCACGTTGTTTTTGGTCGGCCTCTGGGATAAGATCGCATGTCCAGGGTGGAGGTCCGAACAAAGGATCCACTTCGGGAAAGACGTATTCCTGGTCGTAATGATGGTAAGTTGACGTCGCTTTTATATCCAATACTTCCTCCCGGATGTATGTAATAACACTTGAGATTTTCTGGGCTAACAATATAAGAAATAATACATAAAAAAACAAATAACTGCATAGTTCTCTAAAGACCTGAAGCGAGGCGACCATCTCTGTCGGCGCCAAAGCGTCTCAGTAGTATAATGCTATTAAAGCAGTGAGATTTAGCTTATCTTTCACTGTTTTCGTGGATGTTACACAGCTGAAAAGCGTTTCAAATGGATAGAGGCAGGTTTAGGTTTAGACATCTTTAGATTTGTCGAGAGACAGAGCAGGCGATAGGGGTGTTAGTGGTGAGGCACAGAATAGCTAATTGGCTTTGAATAATTATCATGATACTTAATATTCCCATATTCTCTCCACAGCGTTAATGATGAATTCCATTTAATTGTTTGCAGGATATGGAGCTCACGATAGGGAGAGATATATTACTTTATAGATAAATATATATTACATATATTATATTGTTACTGATAGAGAACAGAAGAACAACTAGAATATGAGTTTGGATGTAGATTTTTAACAATTATTAATGATAATGTTTCATTGAGTTACAATGAGTCAGTCGGCCAGCCAATGAAGAAGTCCACTGTGTTAGGTTTCATACATAACATCTGTATGATAACTTATTGTACTTTAGTATACTAAGTTAGTTACTAAGTACCTAACTTATCAATAATGTGACAACTCATCCTGTACTTTTTTAGAAGTGTACCTTCTGTGGCATCATTAGTACAATGATGACTTAGGCACAGAGATGTCTCTGTCTATTGGCTGGTGGCTGAGGTAAGACTTGAACTCTGACCCTCATGGCTAAATCAGCAGTGCAGGGCCCCACCCGCACAGATTTATTTTTACGAGGCATCGCATCGTCTGATGTTTCTCAGTCAGCCTCAGTCAGCCTCAGCATGCAGCCATGCCGTCTGTCTGTGTCGCCCTGACCCCGTGGCCAGCCAGCAGTGTGAGCCTCAGCTCAGTGATGCACATGATCACATTAACACAAGACAACAGGTACAGCTGCACTGCCATGTCACAGTAGAGTTGTACCCCGCTGGCTTTAGCTACTTTGTTAGGCTTTTTTTATTGAACCTTTATTTAACTGGGCAACTCAGTTAAGAACAAATTCTTATTTACAATGACGGCCTACACCGGCCAAACCCGGACGAAGCTGGGCCAATTGTGTGCCACCCTATGGGACTCCCAATCACGGCCAGTTGTGATAAAGCCTGGATTCGAACCAGGGTGTCTGTAGTAACGCCTCAAGCACTGAAACCCACTGCGCCTCTCGGAGCCCCCAAAATGCTACTCATATCTAGTACTACTCATATCTAATACTACTCATATCTAATACTACTCATATCTCTAGGCCTACTTGACTATGTCCAATCTTTCTCTGATCATCTATTCTCCTCTATTCTCCTCTATTCTATTCTAACTTCATTCCACTCAACGATGGTCTTCTCTACGCCACTCCATTCATCTGTACTGTACTCTACTGAAGTCTACTGTTCTCTACTACACCGTAGTGAGCTTTGCTACGTGATCACAACGGAAGGCACCTCCTACCCTTATATGGCATGGTTAACTGGTGGCACAGGGTGAACGAGTTGTTCATTGACAATCAGAGAGTGGGGCTAGGAGGGGGAGAAGGGGGAGAAGGGGGTAGAATGGGGAGATGGAGTGTAGAAGGGGGAGATGGGGGTGAGATAAGGGGGAGATTGGAGGGAGATAAGGGGGAAATGGGGGGGAGATGGGGGAGATAGGGGATAGAAGGGGGAACATGGGGTGGAGGGAGGAGGGGGGAGGTGCTAGGGGAGTGTGGGGGCATACTTGATGTGCAGGAGCACAGATTTTGACAGTAGGGGGTCTCGGGTTGCACCTGCGTAGTGTTTTGTGTGCCTCCTAAGGGATGAATTGCATGCCTGTACATGCCTCCAGGTGAGCCGTTAGACAGAGTTAGAGAGAGGGAGACACCAGCTCACATCAGCCTCACATCTCTCCTCCCTTCCCTTCAACAGACCTTATGCATGCTGTATTTCTATCGCAACCACCCGCCACCCCCAGGTGCAAACCTTAGGTCCCTGAGCACTTCTCCCCACAGGTACCCTCTACTGTACTGTCCTGCTCTGATCTACTACCTACCTTCACAAGCCTTCTCAACACCCCACTCTCTCTGTCTCTGTCTCTGGGAGAGAAGAGAAGCACACAGAAGGTATTGTGTGACTCAACCAATCTGCAGACAGCAGCAGTCTCCCTCCGATGTCTTCTACTTCTCTCTCTCCGCTGACTTGAATCCTCATCTCCCAGCCCAGAACCACTCGTTCTCCCACCGAGGGAAAGAACCGCCGCGGAGAAAGAGAAAGAGATGTGGGGGTAGACACAAAGAAAGGAGAGGAAACAGAGGAGAGCAGGAAGAAAAAACAAAGAGGGAGGGAGAGAGAGGTTGAACGAGAGGAAAAAAGTGTCTCGCTCTTTTAAAAGGGAGACGTACAATCCCTCTAACTCCAACCTGCATTTCTGGGTCACTGGAGACATTTAAACTGCACTTATAATTAAGAGCTATTTTTAAACAGAGAGGGAGAAATGGAGCAGTGGTGAGGTAGAAAAGCATTAAAATTGCCCCAGATTCTGCTATTGAATAGGACACATCACGGCAATATGCTGCCAGATCAAAGAGAGGAAAAAGGAGACAGGCCGATCAGTGGGGAGAAATTGTTCCCTTTATAATGGCGCAAGAATAGGCCTCTTTCTCAGCTGAAACAATTTAATAACTGCATTCATTACGTCTCCGTGTCTGTCCAGTCCATCTGTCTCTCTGTCCGTCTGCTGAGCGCATCCTCCTCTCTCTCTCTCTCTCTCTCTCTCTCTCTCTCTCCTCTTTCTCTCATTCTCTCTCCCTCTCTCTCTCTCATTCTCTCTCCCTCTCTCTCTCTTATTCTCTCTCCCGCTCTAACACAGCAGCAGTGGTGGTTCCAGGGAGACTATTGCGGGCCAGCCAGAATGAAGATGTGCTGTAGCTAGCTGACACTCTGCAATCAATGCCTAATAGAAGAGGAAGTGGTTATCAGAGGCGTCCCTCAGGACCAGGCTCAATGTGCCTCACTCTAATTATGTGCAATGCAAATGTGCAGCCGTCTCAGAGGAAGACTGGAGGAGTGCAGGAGGCCTAGAACATAAAGGATTATTTATATATTTACATGTGGATGCATTATTTTATTAATTAATGTAGACTAACAGACAAAGAAGGATGTGTCAAGGGGTCTGGATAAAACTGACGGCTAATAGCGCAAACTGTTCCTTGTTTTCTCCTCGCTTTTTGTTGTTCTCTCTCTCTCTCTCTCTCTGAAATGGTATGAACGTGTGAGAAGATCCCATAGGACGAATCCTATGAATACATCTCCTCACATTCATGAGCAGCCTCTGTGAAAGAGCACCTTTATTAAACCATTCAGTCTTCCCTTTGTGTGCGTGCACGTGCATTTACTGTATGTGTGTGTGTGCGTGCACGTGTGAGTGTTTTTTCTCCCTATTAGCCTCTACTGCCCTGACCAGCATCCCCTCTCTCCCCTGCCTGCCTTCTTTAATGGGTCATTTAGTGATGCTAGCTGGCCTGACATCTAGCCTGCTCCTTGTTTGTTACGGTGGATAGATACAGAACCCTATGGATCCCTCCCTTGTTCCCTGACCTTGCTATCTAACACCATAGATATGTCACCTGTTGGATGCTGGCTCGCCAAACACATGCATATCATTATCTCTCTCTCCCTGAGAGGGAATATACAGCCTGTTTATAATCATCTCATATACACTGTTCCTGATGCATGGACCTATGACATTTTTGCGTAAGATAGTATTATATAGCCATTTAGAATTTGTATGTCTCATGATAAACAATCAATATAATAAGAGGTTACAATTTTTATGAATATTGATGTCATTGAAAAGTTGGATTATGTTAAGCGTACATTAACCTAATGTTATTAAAATTCCCTTGAAAAATGGTTTGCGCAGCACAACTCCATGGTAGGGTGTGACGTCATCTTCCTGCGACACAGAGGCAGGAACAGTGCATGTATAGGTCTACTAAAAATCCCGCTCTGTGCTCCCCATAGCCATGTCAGCATAATAGAACGCAGTGTGCTCCCAAGGTCAACTATATGTGAGTGAATGAAATTCTCCTGGAGGAGGAGAAGAAAGAGCAGGAACCCTTGTTTATATCTCTTTTGATTTAGTTTTATTGTCAGTGGACGGGGAAGTAATGACTTGCTGTGGTCCATAGCGCAGCGCTATATTTTTCATCTGGGATTATGGCCTGGATGGTACTGTTATGACAACGGCAGGCCTGTGATAAATGAGGTGCTTTTGTGCCTCCCAAAAAGAAATCATAATTCCCCTTCTTCTGGCCAAGCACACAGCACCGGCACCACTGAAGATGATAGGTAGTGGTATAGGAGAGAATATAAATGTGTGTGTAGGGGCTAGTGTACCTGGAGAAAGTGGAAGATGCAGTTCTGAGTTGCTTGTCTGATGTTTCACACATTCATCTGGTGTGTGTGTGTTAGGGGGGGGGGGGGGGGGGGGGTGCATGTTCACAAACTCAATTAAAATGGAGAATTAAGAAATGAATAGGGGGGAAAACCATCTCTGATTTGGTCTGTCTACTGTATGAAGTAAGGTTAGGCAGAGGGCTTCAGGGTTAACGCAAACAGACTCTTGAACTTCTTGAGCTTTAAAGAATATCTCGTTGTCTTTGATGTCTTTTGAGAGAGAGAGCGAGTGAGAGAGAGAAGAGGAGAGGGAGAGAGAGAGAGAGAGGGAAAGAGAGTTAGAAGTTACACACCCCTGAGTTGAATCTCTGCCTTGGCTGGCTTACTGCGTGTGGATGACAGTACTTTGGTTTATGTGTGGAGCTCTCTGCACCCTTATAAAAAATCCCCCTACTGTGCTTTTTCAATTATTTGGGAAGAAATCTTCAGTATGCATTTTAAAAGTTAATGCTTTCATGTGTTCCAAACCTGGGGGGGGCGAGAAAAAGAGAGGGAGGAGAGAGAAGAGAGAGAGAGAGGTGATCATAGATGAACAAGGCAAAAATGCTGAATTTCAATATCAGTATGAATACTAAAAATTGACTAACATCATATTTTAATAATATGCATGTTTCATTTTACTTTTCCATGCATCAGACATAGCCAGTATCTATATCCAGTCAGTATCTACAGCAAGCCTTTATCAGCCATTGTCTGTACCCAGCCTTTATCTATACCCAGCCAGTATCCGTATTTACCCAGCCAGTCTATACAGCCCCAGTATCTATACCAGCCAGTGTCTATACCCCAGCATAGTATCTATACCCAGCAATATCTATACCCAGTCAGTATCTATACCCAGCCAGTATCTATACCCAGCCTTTATCTATACCAAGCCAGTATCTATACCCAGCCGTATCTATATCCAGTCATATCTACAGCAAGCCTTTACAGCCATGTCTGTACCCAGCCTTTATCTATACCAGCCAGTATCTATACCCGCCGGTTATACCCAGCAGTATCTATACCCAGCTACTATCTATACCACGTCAGTATTACCCAGCCAGTATCTATACCCAGCCCTATCTATAACCTAACCGTATCTATTACCCAGCACAGTATCTATACCCAGCCAGTATCTATACCCAGCTAGTATCTATACCCAGCCAGTATTCTATACCCAGTCAGTATCTACAGCAAGCCTTTATCTATACCAGCCAGTATCTATACCCAGCCAGTATCTATACCCCAGCCAGTATCTATACCCAGTCAGTATCTACAGCAAGCCTTTATCTATACCCAGTCAGTATCTACAGCAAGCCTGTATCTATACCAAGCCAGTATCTACAGCAAGCCTTTATCTATACCCAGCCAGTATCTATAACAGCCTTTACAAATCCTTTACCAATAACCAGCCAGTATCTATAGCAAGCCTTTATCTATACCAGCCAGTTCTTATACCCAGCCATATCTATATACCCAGACAGTATCTACAGCAAGCCTTATATCTATACCAGTATCTATACCCAGCCAGTATCTATACCCAGCCAGTATCTATACCCAGACAGTTCTTACAAGCCAGTATCTACAAACACCAGTATCTTACCAAGCCAGTATCTATATACCCAGCCAGTATCTATACCCAGCCTTTACCTAACCAAGCCAGTATCTACAACCAGCAGTATCTATACCCAGCCAGTATCTAACCCAGCCATATCTATACCCAGCCTTTACCTATACCAAGCCAGTATCTACAACCAGCCAGTATCTATACCCAGCCAGTGTCTATACCTATTCAGTATCTATACCCAGCCATATCTATACCCAGTCACTGTCTGTACCAGGCTTTTCATCATATACCCATTCAGTGTCTATACCCAGCCAGTATATCATACCCATTCCGTATCATATAGCCCAGCTCATTTACTATCTATTACGACCCTATAGCCGTATGATCATTGTCTGATTTATACAACCCATGAGAATATTCTGATGCCAAGCCAGCTTATTTCATAGAGTGAGCCATAGCCAATATTTCATCATATACTCAGCTAACAGTGATTCAACCCTTACTCATTATCTCTTCAGACCGGTTCGTGTATAAACCCAACGATCAGAACCCTAAAACCACTGCCTGAAGTACCACCTTAGTGATCTTTCTATACCACAGACTAGTAATACCATACCTAACAGAATATCAGCCCGTCATGTTAATCAATAACATACCCAGCTATATGTGTTATCATATATCAATCATATTTTCTATAAGATCTCTAAATACCCAAGCCAATCAGAAAATACCATGAACCCTCATTACAATCTTCATATATGTCCAATGTCCTCATTAAAGACCCATGGCTCACCAGGTACTTTTTTAGTCTATAACCAGCAAACTAATGTTTTATACTTTACCATGCAAGATAACGACTGGCGACAGCTTTAAGTTTCTATTTCTTTATTACCCCAGCCTGCACTCGTCGTGTTTAGCTCATGGCCTATGCTTTCTGTAGCCCAGGATACTTGATGATCTAATAGCTCAGACTAGGATAAATCTATAGCAGCGCTAGTGTCTTGGAGTAACGGCATCGATGTGTTATTATACTAAGCATTCAGATATACAATTAACATACCTCAATTGTGTGCTAGCGTCTAATTATTCGCCAGCCTTTAAAAGTTTATCTTATACACCTTAGCTCAGTATTCTTTCTACCCATCCAATTATTCTGGTAGTAAAAGACATACCCAGCAGGTTATGTGTAATTCTTTTGATAGTACTCCATTCCACTTGCGCTTGGTATCGCATTATCCACTGGTACTGTACCAGACCCTATGGTAATGGTTATCTATCCTGATTTATTAGCTTTCCTAGCCTGTGTATGTTATCTTAATTAGATAATCCCAAGCCAACGCTAGTCATATTATACCCAGCCTGAGTTAATATACTGGGTTTTCTTTAGTTATTTGATTCTGTGTTTTTACCCAGTCCAAAGAATCTATACCAAGCCTAAACTTGTCGGTAAATTGTTATACCGTTATAAGCCATGTACTCGATTCTTATAACCCAGCCATGTCGTGCCCCAGCTCAGTATCTGTTTGTATTTACCCAGTCCTTCAATTCTAGATACCCAGCCAACTATAGTATTATACCCCAGCCAGTGGTTTAAATTGTGTCAGTTTTAGTTCTAGTATTATCTCTATCTCGAGTAATTCTTAATAGCCCAGCCAGTATTTGTACGGAAATAACACACTAATTCGGGTAGTATTACAATATTGTAGATACCCTAGCCTAGTGTTCGTGGTATTTTACATTTTTAAGCCAGTAATCAGGAATAATTACCCAGCCAGTTTCTTAATACCCGAGGCTCAGTGTTCTTGTTTTTGTTGATATTTCATATCTCAGCCAGGGAATTCTAGACGAAACACTAATTGGTAATTGTTTTGGAGTATTACCCTGCCTCATCTGTCTTGTTGTTATGTTAACACACCAGCTTATCTATATTGACTACCTAGCGCTTTTTAGTTAAGTATGTATACCCAGTCCTCCTGTAGTGTCTTTATACCCAGCCCATTAATAGAAACATAATCGTTAAATTGTTATATTTTCTGCCATTGCCAATAGTTTCTATCGTATTACCCAGCCAGAGTTATATTTACAATAAATACCTTTCAGCCGGTTTTAACTGAGTTTTTTTACGCGGTTATACTATCACGCGCTTGTTGTTAAATAAGTAATCTACAAAAACCTTAGACCTTTGAGTATCTGGTATAACTCCATCCTTAGTTTCATGAGTTGTCCTTTGGGTGTATAACTGACCTATTCAGAATATCTACATAACCGCCAATTATTCCTATTTTTATACCCAGTCAGGCTGTCTTGTACCTAGGACATGTATCTTAGATTACTCATTTCAGGTGGTGTCATATTATACGTACGGTAGCCTGATTCTGTGTTTTTATATAGTGCCCATTGCAGTATCTGAATACCCTAATCATATTCTATACCTCAGGCCAGGCATATACCCATTCAGTATCTTTATACCACCAAATGTAATCTAGTGTATCCCATTCCACATTGTCTTAGTACCCAGTTTCTATCTGATACCAGTCAACTTCGATAGCCTCAAGCAAGATCGTATTCCCAGCCTAGTATCTTAATACCCTAATGCAGAATGTCTGTACCCGAGCCAACTGTACTGTACCCAGTCTTATACTATAGCCAGACGTAACTATCCCAAGCCCAGTGTCTATAACCATATCAGTTGTATTATACACCACTTCAGTATCTATACGCCGCAGAGCGATCTATATCCACCAGCCAGTATTCTAATACTACAGACCAGATATCATATACCCAGCTAGTATCTCTAACCCAGGCAGTGGTCTGTAACAGCCATACGCCTGTACGACAGCCACTGTCTGTTAAACCCAGCCTTTATCTATATCCCAGCCATGTATCTATAAACCCAGCCAGTGTCTATACCAGCCAGTAGATCTACTGTAATACCCAGCCAGTATCTTATACCCAAATTCCGAGGGTGTCTTATAAACCCAAGCCATGGGGTAGTACCTACTTACCCGAGGCTACTGTCTGTGCCCCACCTGCCAGATTATCTCATTTATCCCATGAGACCTTCATGCTTATTTAACCGCATGCCGGTTTTATCTATTACCCAGCCTAGTGGTTCTATTTATAGCCCAAGCCTGAAATATCATGTAATACTCCCAAGCCGTGTCTATACCCAGCCAGTATCTATGACGCCAGCCCAGTGTCTATAACACAGCGCAGTATCTGTAGGATGTTAGGTCCTGATTGAGATTTGAGATATCCCATGCTAGATTGTCGGAAATATATACCTATCTCTAGTATCTAGTACCCAGCCAGTGTCGGTATGTGAGATCTCCATTTCGTAGGGAATTTGGTTATTCTTTAATATGTATACCCAGGCCAGTGCTCTACACTGACCTCTATTGCCAGAAGTCATACCCAGCCACTGTCTGGTATCCCAGACCCATTCAGTTATTCATGTTATCCCGAGCCAGATTGCTTTTGTATCTTTATACCCATCAGTTTGTCTGATATAACACACACAACGCCTAATTTTATCTATACCCGAGCAAGTATCCTATCCCCAGCCTATTACCTATACCAAGCAGTATCTACACGCAGCCAGATCTATACCCAGCGCAGTGTCTATACTTATTCCGAAGTATCTTGGATCCAGTAGCTCTTATATAATGTCTATAACCAGGTACTATCTGTCGTATACTAGCGTTTTATCATTATGTACCCGATTATCTAGGAATTGATACTTATACCCAGGCCATAGTTTTATTGATGATAGTATGGTATACCCATTTCTATGTTTATTTCATGACCGTTGTATGCCTAATTTAGTCTGCTTTGTATACCCAGCTAATGATAGGTTCTAGGATACCAACTATCGTAGTTTATCTATACCCGTACACTTGTTTTAAATCTGTTTGGATATCTTTAGCCATTATAATAAGTACATCAAATCTCGGCCAGGTTGTCTATATACCGCGAGGTCCTACTGTCTCAAGCCTTGATCCCAGCTTTCTTTTATATCAACCTAGACAGATCAGTTATACCGCAGCAATTGGTATGCTAAATGTACCCAGCTTAGATGATTTCTTGGTGGTGTTTATAGAAACATATGGTAAATGGATAATATCCGAATATTCAGTATCTTTTTATTACCTTTACGCCAGATTTATCGTTAAGATAAACAACAACCAATCCTAGATGTCTGTAGCCTCAAGCGTTAGTTATCCTGTTCTATACCCGACTTCGAACTTTGTTAAGAATAACCCAGCCAAGAATATTCGATCCCATCATCAAGTAGCTTATGCCATTTTGCAGTATGGTCTGTACGCCAGCCAGACTGATCTTGTTTTACCGCTAGGCCTTTATCTATACCTCATACGGTATAGTATACTATATAGCCAGCCGTTTATATTCTATTACCAAGCCGATAGAATATCTTTTATACCAAGCACAGCCAATATCCTATTACCCAGCAATTATATCCAGCAAAGAATCGAATTCCCAGCCGTAGTATCTATTACCCATGCAGTTGTTCTGTACCCAAGCCACTGTGAGGGTTAATTACCAACAAAGTCTTATATCTATTAGCCAGACAGTACTAGATGATATCATACCAAGCCGAGTGTCTATAACCATGTCTCAGGTTATAATGAATATATACACATTCAAGAATATCTATTATACCCAACTCGGATTAATGTAGTATTAGTGCTTATCCAGCCTAGTAATCATTTATACCAGCCGTGAGTGTTCTATACCTACAGCCTTTTAGAAAGGTACTTACCCAATGCAGTGTCTTTAGACCTCAGCCAACTGGCCTACTGTTCATCCACTTGTCTGTACCCTAGCCTTTAGTTATTCGATATCTCCAGCCTGTATCTTTACGCCAGCCTTGAGTGATTCTAATAATAACCCAGGCCATATATATTACTGTTAACCCAGGGCTCGTATCTCGGTTTATGATCGTCAGTCCTAGTGTCCTTGATACTCCATCCTAATATATCTTGACATCATTCATATAGCTCCTTATGACGCAAACATATGTCTGCTGCCGCTTAGTGTGCTCATATAGATCAATATACCCAGTTGCCATTGCAATCTTAAGATCATTGATCTCTTGCTATCCATGTGGTATTCTATACTCCAGCTCCTGAAGATTTGGCTGTATGGTAGTATCTCCATGTGAAGTCCTTATCTATCATTATACCATCAGCAGAGAATGCATCTGTTGGTTTATTAGCCCTACGCCTGAATATTATTTCTTGTTAATAGTATAACACCCAGGCCAGTGGTCATATACACAATCTCTAAGGGTATCTATACCTATGAGCCATCCGTCGTGTGTAATATACACCAGCCATAATGTCTAGGTAATGTTTTGATACCCAGCAGTGAAGCTTTATATCTAGACTCTTGTCTTACCAGCTTTCAATTACTATACCGAGCCTAGTATTTCTAAGTTACCATCCTTAGCTGTCTGAATTTATACTCCAGGCCAATGTCTTATAACCTCAGCCAGATGTACTACATACCATCCCTTATCTATACCCGACCAGTGCCGGTATAATTCAGAGTTCCTAGTTTTATACCCATGGTCTCAGTGTCTTAGTTTATCCTCTTCCAGATTATTCAAAATTTACCCACCTAATGGTCTATACGGTCCAAGTCGCTTTTCTGTAATACGCCAGTCCTGAATTATTCTGTATATCCCATGCCTAATAGTGATACAATATACCCAGTGCCATGTGTTTCTGAATGTATAACCATCAACATAGGTTGTCTTAGGGATAATATTCTCGCTAGGCCGGTATAGGAATAATCTATACCCAGCCTTTATCTATACCCAGCCAGTTTCTATACCCAGCCAGTTTCTATACCCAGCCAGTATCCAGTATACCCAGCCTTTTAGATCATGATCATTAGAAAGCAAATCACGAACTCCTTTTTAAATCTGCGTATTTCTCCAAAGCTCAGTTGTCCTGAGTCTGCACAACTCTGCCAGGACCTAGGATCATATCTCTTGACACAATGATGAAAATAATCATGGTCTCTAAACCTTCAAGCTGCGTACTGGACCCTATTGGAATTAAACTACTGAAAGAGCTGCTTCCTGCTTGGCCCTCCTATGTTGAACATAATAAACGGCTCTCTATCCACCGGATGTGTACCAAACTCACTAAAAGTGGCAGAAATAAAGCCTCTCTTGAAAAAGCCAAACCTTGACCCAGAAAATATAAAAAACGATCGGCCTATATCAAATCTCCATTTCCTCGCAACATTTTTAGAAAAAGCTGTTGCACAGCAACTCACTGCCTTCCTGAAGACAAACAATGTATACGAAATGCGTCAGTCTGGTTTTAGACCCCATCATAGCACTGAGACTGCACTTGTGAAGGTGGTAAATTACCTTTTAATGGCGTCAGACTGAGGCTCTGCATCTGTCCTCGTGCTCCTAGACCTTAGTGCTGCTTTTCATACCATCGATCACCACATTCTTTTGGAGAGATTGGAAACCCAATATGGTCTACACGAACAAGTTCTGGCCTGGTTAAGATCTTATCTGTCGGAAAGATATCAGTTTGTCTCTGTGGATGGTTTGTCGACTGACAAATCAACTGTAAATTTCGGCATTCCTCAAGGTTCTGTTTTTGGACCACTATTGTTTTCACTATATATTTTACCTCTTGGGGATGTCATTCGAAACATAATGTTAACTTTCACTGCTATGCGGATGGCACACAGCTGTACATTTCGATGGTGAAGCCCCAAAATTGCCCTCGCTGGAAGCCTGTTTCAGACATAAGGAAGTGGATGGCTGCAAACGTTCTACTTTTAAACTCGGACAAAACAGAGATGCTTGTTCTAGGTCCCAAGAAACAAAGAGATCTTCTGTTGAATCTGACAATGAATCTTGATTGCTGTACAGTCGTCTCAAATAAAACTGTGAAGGACCTCGGTGTTACTCTGGACCCTGATCTCTCTTTTGACGAACATATCAAGACTGTTTCAAGGACAGCTTTTTTCCATCTACGTAACATTACAAAAATCAGAAATGTTCTGTCCAAAAATGATGCAGAAAAATGTATCCATGCATTTGTCACTTCTAGGTTAGACTACAGCAATGCTCTACTTTCCCAGCTACCTGGATAAAGCACTAAATAATCTTCAGTTAGTGCTAAATACGGCTGCTAGAATCCTGACTAGAACCAAAAAATTTGATCATATTACTCCAGTGCTAGCCTCCCTACACTGGCTTCCTGTTAATTACGGCAAGGGCTGATTTCAAGGTTTTACTGCTAACCTACAAAGCATTACATGGGCTTGCTCCTACCTATCTTTCCAATTTGGTCCTGCCGTACATACCTACACGTCGTACACTACGGTCACAAGACGCAGGCCTCCTAATTGTCCCTAGAATTTCTAAGCAAACAGCTGGAGGCAGGGCTTTCTCCTATAGAGCTCCATTTTTATGGAATGGTCTGCCTACCCATGTGAGAGACGCAGACTCGGTCTCAACCTTTAAGTCTTTATTGAATACTCATCTCTTCAGTAGGTCCTATGATTGAGTGTAGTCTGGCCCAGGAGTGTGAAGGTGAACGGATAGCCACTGGAGCAACGAACCGCCCTTGCTGTCTCTGCCTGGCCAGTTCCCCTCTCTCCACTGGGATTCTCTGCCCTCTACACCCCATCTACTTAAAGGGCTGAGTCACTGGCTCTACTGGTGCTCTTCCATGCCGTCCTTAGGAGGGGTGCGTCACTTGAGTGGGTTGAGTCACTGACGTGGTCTTCCTGTCTGGGTTGCCCCCCCCCTTGGGTGCGCCGTGGCGGAGATCTTGTGCGGCTATACTCGGCCTTGTCTAAGATGGTAAGTGGTGGTTGAAGATTACCCTCTAGTAGTGTGGGCGCTGTGACTTTGGCAAAGTGGGTTGGGGTTATATCCTGACTGTTTGGCCCTTCTGGGGTATCAGTTCGGATGGGACCACAGTGTTCTCCTGACCCTTCCTGTCTTAGCCATGGTATTTTGCTCAGTAGTTTATGTCGGGGCTGGGCAGTCTGTTTATATCTGAGTACTTCTACTGTCTTATCCGGTGTTCCTGTGGGAATTTTAGAATGTTGCTCTCTAAATTCTCACTTTTCCGTCTTTCTTCCTTTCTCTCTTCTCGGAGGACCTGAGGCCTAGGACCATGCCTAGGACTACCTGGCATGAAATGATCCTTTGCTTGTCCACAGTTCAACCTGGCCGTGTGCTGCTCAGCAAACGTTCTGCCTGCGGCTATGGGAACCCTGACCTGTTTCACGGACGTGCTACCTGTCCCAGACCTTGCTGTTATTCAACTCTCTAGAGACAGCAGGACGGTAAGAGAAACTCTCAATGATCGCTATAAATGCCAACTGGACATTGATCTCCTGAGGTTGCTGACCTGTTGCACCCTCCGACAACTACTGTGATTATTATATTTGACCATGCTGGTAATTTATACAACCATTTGAACATCCCTGGCCACTCCGTCCTCCTGTTATAGTCTCCACGAGCGCACCACGCCAGAACGAGGATGCCACCCCTCATATCCTGGATCCTTCTAGGTTTCTTCCTAGTTTTGGCCTTTCTAGGGAGTTTTTCCTAGCCACCGTGCTTCTACACCTGCATTGCTTGCTGTTTGGGGTTTTAGGCTGGGTTTCTCTACAGCACTTTGAGATATTAGCTGATGTAAGAAGGGCTATATAAATGCATTTGATTTGATTTGATTTATCTATACCTAACCAGTATCTATTCCCAGACCGAATCTATACCCAACCAGTATCTATACCCAGCCAGTATCTATACACAGCCTTTATCTATACCCAGCCAGTATCTGCTGTATACCCAGCCTTTATCTATACCCAACCAGTATCTATTCCCAGCCTGAATCTATACCCAACCAGTATCTGTACCCAGCCAGTATCTATACACAGCCAGTGTCTATACCCATTCAGTGTCTATACCCATTCAGTATCTATACCCAGATAGTGTCTTCGCCCAGCCAGTATCTATACCCAGCCAGTATCTTTACCCAGCTAGTGTCTTCGCCCAGCCAGTAACTATACCCAGCCAGTGTCTATACCCAATCAGTGTCTATACCCATTCAGTATTTATACCCAGCCAATGTCTATGCCCAGCCTGTATCTATGCCCAGCCAGTATCTATACTCAGCTAGCGTCTATTCCCATTCAGTATCTATACCCAGCCAGTATCTATACCCATTCAGTGTCTATACCCATTCAGTATCTATACCCAGCTAGTCTCTATACTCAGCCAGTATCTATACCCAGCCTTTGTCTATACCCAGCCAGTATCTATACCCAGCCATTATCTATACCCAGCCAGTTTCTATACTCAGACAGTATCTTTACCCAGCCATTATCTATACCCAGCTAGTTTCTATACTCAGCCATTATCTATACCCAGCCATTGTCTTTAACCATCCAGTATCTGTACCCAGACAGTATCTATACCCGGCCAGTATCTATACCCAGCCAGTATCTATACCCGGCCAGTATCTATACCCAGCCAGTATCTATACCCAGCCAGTATCTATACCCAGCCAGTAAAACTGATCACCCTCATTGAAGATAGGCTTCTTATGTCTGATGCCTTTCCTCTACAGACTGAAGACCAACACAGAATAATAAATGGGTGGAATGTTTTCTCACCCCAACCTTCAGCCTGGACTCCCCTGATTGTGCCCCTTGCCCCCAGTCCTCCTTCCCCTTTAGAGCGCACCTTCCCGCTAAAGGGCGCAGGGGTCACACATCTGCATGTGAAATGTGAACCCTCTGACATTCCAGGGCAGCCCTAAGCCGCCTGAGCCTTTTGTTCACTGAAGCGCTGCTGTCAGGCCTAACAGGCCACTCTTTGAGAAGGACCCAGTGCAGTGGCAGCTTTCTCGGACCGCTCCACACACTGGGAAAAGAAAGGAAAACAAGGATGGAATAAATACTTGTTTTCTTCCTTCCAGCACAGATGAAATTGTCACCCGGTGCAGGCTGTAACAAATCCTAGTTTTGCGGCAGTGGGTGTTGTCTGGGGCAGTTAGCAGCATTTACGCTAAGACGGGTCCGGGGGCTTTTAAACAGGCAGCACGCTGAGGTGCTATGACGGGGGGCCTAGGCCCTTTCAGCTCCTGAATTAAGTTCTGAAGCACAAAAGGCATCTATTCACCACCACTGACAGACTTCACACACAGAGCGAAAGAGAGCGAGAGAGAGAGAGAGAGAGAGAGAGAAAGAGCTGAGAGAGTTAGAGATGAGAGAGGGTATGATTAGAGTTATTTTGAGAACACAGGGGGAGGAGAGAGACTTTTGAGCGTTTGTTGTCTTTCTTTAAGATGAAAGCTATTCTCTTTCATTAAAACCTCACCACCCACCCCCCCCCCCCTTCCTTAAAATAAAACACCAAAATATATCCAGTACTGCTTACATGTACCATACTCACCTTGCCATCTACCCCATGATAACAAACAACATCTAAAATAGTTCTCCAGACCCCTTTGCAAGTCCCCAGTCTCTGCCGTCACCTGCAGTGGCGGAAACATTGGTGGCTCCTCCCCCTTTAGATGCTCAAACACCCCCTTGCCGTCTCAGACAGTGCCTCCTGGACCTCCTCCTGGAATCTCTCCAGCAGCCTAAGAGACGTTATTCCTGTTTGTTGTGCCAGGACTCCGATGTTTTCCACGCCTCCCAGCAGTCGCAGGTCACCCAGCCTTTGTAAACCCGCTGCCATCAGTTGCCTCTACAGGGTGCCGACTGAACCAATCTCAAAGGGATGGCTGGGTTGTGGAAGATAGGCTCCTCCACACCCACAGCCCAGGCTCCACACCCCCTTCTCGTGTGGTCTTAGAAGCTGCCAGGCCCTCAGCACTGCAGAGTAAAAATCTGAGAGACCTGCTGTACTCAGCCACTCCAGCTTCATGAGGAACAGCTGCCGGTCCAACCGTAATCTGCTAGCTCTCCTCAGCAGAGCGCATGCTGTCCCTCCAGCCAACATCAGTATGGTACAGCAGTTTCTGCACTGCCTTTAGTCGGAAGTCAGCCACCCTGCTCTCCAGTTCCACCAGCCCTGTCCTGCTTCGTGAATAGTCATGTACAACACTGCCGCCTCAGCCAGTGATGCCCCAACCAGAAAAGTCCACCAGCTTGGGTTGCAGGTCTGCGAGCAGAAGATGCCACCAGGTTGTTGATTATCAGCACCCTCCCTCTATATGACACTTGGGACAGGAGCCACATCCAACTGGCCAGTCTTGACACATACCCACAGCCCCTGCCAGTTCTTCCTGACCAACCTCTCCGAGCCCAGGTACACCCCCAATATTTTAAGCCCTTCACAACCCCACTGCCGACCCCCTGGAAGCAGAGGAGTGGCCCCACCCCCCCATACCCCACATAACAGAGCTTTGCTCTTGCCCCAGTTACCTTAGCTGAAGAAGCTCCCTCGTACACCTTCAGATACAGTGGGGCAAAAAAGTATTTAGTCAGCCACCAATTGTGCAATTCTCCCACTTAAAAAGATGAGAGGGCCTGTAATTTTCATCATAGGTACACTTCAACTATGACAGACAAATATGAGAATCCAGAAAATCACATTGTAGGATATTTTTTGATGATTTATTGCCAAATTATGGTGGAAAATAAGTATTTGGTCAATAACAAAAGTTTATCTCAATACTTTGTTATATACCCTTTGTTGGCAATGACATAGGTCAAACGTTTTCTGTAAGTCTTCACAAGGTTTTCACACACTGTTGCTGGTATTTTGGCCCATTCCTCCATGCAGATCTCCTCTAGAGCAGTGATGTTTTGGGGCTGTTGCTGGGCAACACGGACTTTCAACTCCCTCCAAAGATTACAGCGAGATATTGATGAGTTTTCACTTCCCACGGCTTCCACTAGATGTCAACAGTCAATAGAACTTTGTCTGATGACTCTACTGTGAAGGGGGGCCAAAGGAGACAGGAATGAGTCACCACTGGCATGAGGTGACCATGCTTTGACCACGCGCGTTCACGTGAGAGGCAGCTCCGTTCCATCACTCATCTGAAGTCAATGTAATTCTCCGGTTGGAACGTTATTCAAGATGTATGTTAACAACATTCTAAAGATTGATTCAATACATCGTTTGACATGTTTCTACTGACTGTTACGGAACTTTTGGACATTTCGTCACGTTTTAGTGAACGCGCTTTGTGACTTTGGAATTGTTTACCAAACGCGCTAACCAAAGTAGCTAATTGGACATAAATAACGGACATTATCGAACAAATCAAGCATTTATTGTGGACCTGGGATTACTGGGAGTGCATTCTGATGAAGATCATCAAAGGTAAGGGAATATTTATCATGTAATTTCTGGTTTCTGTTGAGTCCAACATGGCAGCTAATTTGACTCTTGTTCTGAGCTCCGTCTCAGATTATTGCATGGTTTGCTTTTTCCGTAAAGTTTTTTTGAAATCTGACACAGCGGTTGCATTAAGGAGAGGTATATCTATAATTCCATGTTTATAACTTGCACTATCACTGGATGTTTATGGAACTAGTGAATGTAACACGCCAATGTAAACTCAGATTGTTTTATAGAAATATGAACTTTATCAAACAAAACATGCATGTATTGTGTAACATGAAGTCCTATGAGTGTCGTCTGATGAAGATCATCAAAGGTTAGTGATTAATTTTAGCTATATTTCTGCTTTTTGTGACTGCTATCTTTCGCTGGAAAAATGGCTGTGCTTATTATGGTTTGGTGTGACCTAACATAATCATTTGTAGTGCTTTTGCTGAAAAGCATATTTGAAATCGGACACTTTGGTGGGATTAACAACAAGATTACCTTTAAAATGGTATAAGAAACATGTATGTCTGAGGAATATTAATTATGAGATTTCTGTTTTTTTGAATTTGGCGCCCTGCACTTTCACTGGCTGTTGTCATATCATCCCGTTACCGGGATTGCAGCCATAAGAAGTTCAGATACACATGGTCCAAACTATCAAAAGCCTTCTCTTGATCTAAAGAGACCAGTCCAAAGTTCACATTAGACCCTCTCGACAAGTCCAACATGTCCCTGATTAAGAACAAGTTGTCCGTGATTGAGCGTCCCGGTACACAATATGTTTGGTCCTAATGTACAATCGAGTGCAGATGTGACATCAGTCTGAGAGGACCTTGGCAAATATATTGAGAGAGGACCTTGGCAAATATATTGTAGTCTGCACAGAGCAATGCCATAGGCCTCCAGTTCTTAAGTTCACACAAGTCTCCTTTTTTGGGCAGGAGAGTCAGAGCCGCCGACGGCAGCTCATCAGCAACTCTCCTACCTCGACGCATTCACGCAACACGCAAAAGAAGTCCAGTCCAATTATTCCCCAGAACTTTTTATAAAACTCCACAGGGAGTCCATCGACCCCCGGTGCATGACCGGAGAACATCTGGGTTATGGCCTCTGCCAGTTCATGGGAGAACAGAAGAATGTCCATTTCATCCCTCTGTGCCAGAGAGGGCTTAGGGAGTTCTGCGAACAAGACCTGAGCACACATAGGATCACACATTTCTACCCTATACAACTCAGTATAAAACTCCACAGTTCGCTCCTGCATCTCCCCCACCACAGAGGTCACCCGCCCATCAGACAGCCGTAGACAATGCATACCCTTGGCTTCACCGCTCTGTCTTTCCAAACCAAAGAAGAAGGAGCTGGGAGCATCCATCTTGAACATGGAGAACCTACCTCTTACAAGTGCTCCCTTGCTTTAACTTGGTCCCTACGTAATTCAGCTAAATTAGCCTGGAGGCCTACATTGCCTTGCCCCACCATCTCTACTTCCATCTCACTAACACTACGCTCGAGTTCCCCTAATACTCTTCTAGCCTATGAGAGAGCTGTATACTGTTGACAGAAAAGCCGAATTTGGACTTTCCCCCCATCCAACCATTGACTCAGAGTCTCATACTCCTCTCTTCGCTGCCCCCACCTTCTCCCAAAAATCTGGAAACCTGAGCAAAAAGTGCTATCTTGTAAGAGCTTTACATTAAACTTCCAATAGGATGCCTGCCGAGACCCTGGTGAAATAGACAGCCGAGCCATGGTTATGTTGTGATCTGAAAAACCCACCAGGAGAATGGTAGCGCCAAATAGCCTATTGCTCTGATTCCTGGACATGTAAAAACGATAAAGTCAGGCTGCACTCACCCTAGCCCCAAAAACGTTCACTCATGTATACTGTCTTGTTTTGGGATGTTTAGTTCTCCAAACATCCACTAGGTCGAACTGATTAATGATGTCCCTTAACACTCCCACTGACACTGAATGAGTGTCTGTCTTTCGTAAAATCCATTGTACAGTTCCAGTCCCCGCCGATCACCAGCTTCTCCTCAGGCGCTACTTGTGAGAGTTCATGTCTAAGACACCCAAATAGAACCCCCCTCTCTCTCTCTGTGTTAGGCGCATACACATTTATAAAGACAAACCCCATGTTGTTAATTTCTGCTTTTTCAACATCAATTCTACCCCTACATTCCTCCTTTGAGGAGCAATTTTTTATGGCCAGACCCGATACAAAAAGCTCTGCCACCCCTGCACTAAAATTTGTCCCATGGCTCAACATACTTGCCTCTTTCCACCAGATCCCCCAATCGACTTCATTCACCACATCACTATGTGTCTCCTGCAGAAACAACACCTGTACTTGTTTTGTTTTACATATTCACCCAACACACTCCTCTTTCCCGCATCTCTAGCACCATTTAAATTAAGCAAGCCTACCCAAAGAGTCTCCATAAGAAATGGGAGAAAAGCCAGCAAAGAAAGAGACCAATAGCAAAGCTCAAAAAGCCCCAGTGCCAGAAAGAAACTATTCATCTAAACAGCATCTGAAGGTAGACCCTTATGCACTGTTGTGACCCACTTCCTCACACTAAACCATTTCCTGGGTGACAGGACACCATGCCCCTCATTTTTCATAGTATGTAGTACTGATCTTACAAACTTTCTCGGATCAGAAAAAAAAGCCTCAAAATTAACTTAATTGGCACCAACACACCCCATACAAATATTCCGCTAGCAAATTAGCCTACCAACCACAGCTTTGTTCATTCTGGAAGCGGAATGTATAAATGCATCTCCTACCTGTTCCCCGACTGCAAGCAGAACCTCCTCCACTTTAACTCCATTCTCAGGAACACACACCTGAATACATGCCGTGTCGACAGTGTCTCCTATGTGCTAGGCTCTGCGCTAGGCTGAGCAGCCACACCACACCTTCCAAACCCCAGGAAACTAACGCTGTCCTCTTCCACCCTAACTTTAAAAAAACCTGTGGATACCGCTAAAACAAATAGTGCATTAACCCTCCACCATAGAAAATAAACATTGAAAAAAAGACCAAGGACATAATCAAGAAAATAAGTTAGGACAGAGCCCTCAACACAAAACACTCAAACTCCAAAAAACTCCCAGCATGCACTGACCCGAGATGTCTTTCCAATTTGGAAACCTCTTATTCAAGGATTTCAAAGAGCCTTCTGGATGAGGATAAGGCTAACCCGTCCTGTTGGGGGAGGACGCAGAGAGAGCTGTGGGTATGGCACCGCAGCTACATTGCTGCCTGCCATAAGTTGAGGAAGTGGTCTGACAGACCAATCAACCTGCACATGTCCTTGTTACTGTATGTATTATTGTATTGTTGAATGTATGGTTATTTTGACCCTTGGGTTAGTGTTTGTTACTTGTTGTCCCGTTGACAATTTTGATTCTCGATTTTTACATTGTAAACAAGCTTTGCAATATGTACATTGGTACGGTTCATAGCCAATAAAGCAATGAGAATTTGAATTGAATGAAAGGAATGAGAGAGAGAGACGAGAGAGAGAGAGAGAGAGAGAGAGAGAGAGAGAGAGAGAGAGAGAGAGAGAGAGAGAGAGAGAGAAGAGAGAGAGAGAGAGAGAGAGAGAGAGAAAAAGAAGGGGGCTACTCAGTAATAGAAG
>NW_019944068.1:76126-86818 GCF_002910315.2 Salvelinus sp. IW2-2015
AGAGGGATGAAAAATTGAGAGAGAGGTTGTTAGAGAGTAAGGGAGAAATTGAGTCACATCAACAGGGGAAAGAGAGAAAACGAGATGAAAAAGAGAGAGAGAGAGAGAGAGAGAGAGATGGAGGAGAGAGACTCACATGAATGGGGCATGGGAGGAACAAAGGAATACTGGTTAAAAAGTTGTGTTTGTGATGAAGGAAATGAAGATTGTGGAGGAGTAGCAGTGCATAAACCCTGTGGCTAAGAGTGACCTTTACCTCTCCCTGTGCACGCCCCTCCCCTGACACAGTTTTATACCACAGCAGGTCCCAGCATACCTTTACCCACTGACTGTGTGTAGTGTACTGTTGGCCTTACACTGACAGTGTCAGCCTGCAATTAGATTTAACTCACCATAGTTTACTAACTACAGCCAACACACGTTCACGTGCATGCGCGCACAAACACACACACACACACAGTTGAACTTAAAGCTTCTTCCATAGTAATAATCATAACAAACTAGTACATTTTATTGACTGTGGGGAAAATAGATTCCTAGTCTTAGCAATCCCTTTCTATGGGTGAAAATAACCCCTTCACTGTCAAATTGCAACACTCTAAGACGTGTCCTGGAGTCTTGTCAGTGAACAAACTGCAAACTGTTGGACAAAGTCCTCATTAAATGACAAGGCCAAGTTTCTTAAGCGTGTGTGTGTGAGAGAGAGAGAGAGAGAGAGAGAGAGTAAGTGAATGATAGACAGAGAGAGAGAAAGCCTTCTGCTGAGTCTATTAACAGTCTATAATCTAAGTAACATAATACAAAAATCCCCAACAGAATCAGACAGTTTTAGACAGGGATGTCAGTTTGTTTTGCATAGACTCAGACCTCAATTCACTGCATCCACCTATGTCGGTCTTCCGCATCTGCAGTGGAAGGTGACTGAGCTACAGGTGTTTGTCAGGCCATGGGACATCCTGAAAATCGCTCTTCTCATAAAAACATCTGTAGTGTCCAAACGGTTTGCTCTACAAACCCAGACTCGTCTGAAGTCGGTGCCAATTTCTGTCTGTAGCGTCCGAACCGTTTGGCCTACAAACCGGGACTCGTCTGAAGTTGGTGCCAATGTCTGTCTGAAGCGTCTGAACCGTTTGGGTTACAAACCAATATGACCATGAGATTTTCACGTTCTGCTCTACAACCCCCACAAGTGTCAAGGGACTTGTCTGAAAGAAACACGGTACCGGTTTAAAAAATGTATGGAAGAATGGAGGTAGTTTTGTGCCAACAAAAAAAGGGATTATTAACAGTGTGTCCAAAAAAACAAGCTGCTTATATCTCCTAGAAAATGACAGATACTTCAAAACCTTATTCTTTATTATATATATTTTTGTCTGTCTGTTTTGCCATTTATGAATGTGTTATTCAATGCGTTTCTATGAGCTATAGTAGAAAAGGCCAAATTCTATAGTTTATCAAATATATATATATTTAGTAGAAAAGGACAAATTCTATAGTTGATCAAATATATATATATTTGATAAACTATATAATTTGGCCTTTTCTACTATAGCTCATAGAAACGCATTGAATAACACATTCATAAATGGCAAAACAGACAGTTGAAGTCAGAAGTTTACAACACTAAGGTTGGAGTCATTAAAACTCACTTTTCAACCACTCCACAAATTTCTTGTTAAAACCTCTTGACACTACAGGGGGTGCTGTTTCAACTTGGACATTTATCGTTCCCAAATTAAACTGCATCGTACTCAATTCTTGCTCGTACAATATGCATATTATTATTACTATTGGATAGAAAACAATCTCTAGTTTCTAAAACCGTTTGAATTATGTCTGTGGGTGAACCAGAACTCTTTCTGCAGCGAAATCCATGACAGGAACTGCGAAGGTCTGAAAACGAGGCTCTGTTCTCAGATCAGTTTAAAGCTCTGTATGTATCCTATGGGTCGACATGAACTGCACCCGCCTTCCCCTGGATGTCAGTAACCAATGAGAAGTGGAATGGAGTGTCTACGTAGTTCTCAGAGCTTATAAAAGGCCAAGGAACGAAGTGAGCTCTCTTTTCGTCGTTTCGTTCATTGCGCAAAGCAAGACCTCAAGATGGCATTTTGAAACGCTCAGTTATCGCCTTACGCTATATCCGTCTGTAATTTAATTCGATATAGGTGTTAGAAACATCATAACGAAGTTATTTTAACCGAGTTATATCAGTTTTGCGAGTTATTGCTATTTTCGGAATTTCCTTAGTATTGCGTTTTGGGGATTTGGCATGTTGTGGCCACATAGCTATTGTTAGCTGCTAATTCCGAAGTTGAAGACGACGTTTTACAACCAAGCAACGATTCTTTTGGACAAAGGACACCTTGCCCAGATTCTGATGGAAGCTCGTCCAAAAGTAAGAGCTATTTATGATGTTATTCCGTATTTATGTGGAAAAATGTAAACGCATTTGTCCGCCATTATTGCGGCACTAGTCTGGCTGTAACGCACACTGTATGTCTAGTAACGTTATTTTAAAAATCTAACTCAGCGGTTGCATTAATAACTAATGCATCTTTCATTTGCTGTCCAACTTGTATTTTTTTGTCAATCTAATCGATAAATAATCGTAAACTTAGGTGCCTTTCCAAGATGGCGCCGGCCGAAAGCATGACCTGTTGCCACTGATCACATTGTGTACCACGATTTGTGCTGCTAAATATGCACATTTTCGAACAAAACCTATATGCATTGTGTAATATGATGTTACAGGACTGTCATCTGATGAAGTATATCAAGGTTAGTCCAAATTTATAATCTTTTGCTGTATTGTTACGATCGCTAACCTGTGCTGCTGGTAAATTGCTTGTGTTTCTGGCTATTGTGGCTAAGCTAATATAATGCTATATTGTGTTTTCGCTGTAAAACACTTAAAGAATCTGACATATTGGCTGGATTCACAAGATGTTGGGCTTTCATTTGCTGTCCGCTGTGTATTTTTCAGAAATGTTTTAAGATGAGTAATTAGGTATTTGACGTTGGTCTCTGTAATTATTCTGGCAGCTTCGGCACTATTTCAGATGCATCTGCAATGTAGAACTGTGATTTATACCTGAAATATGCAATTTTTTCTAAAAAACATATGCTATACAATAAATATGTTATCAGACTGTCATCTTATGAGTTGTTTCTTGGTTAGTGGCTATATATATTTTTATTTGGTCGATTTTGTGATAGCTACTGATGGAGTAAAAAACTGGTGGAGTAAAAAAGTGGTGTCTTTTGCTAACGTGGTTAGCTAATAGATTTACATATTGTGTCTTCCCTGTAAAACATTTTAAAAATCAGAAATGATGGCTGGATTCACAAGATGTGTATCTTTCATCTGGTGTCTTGGACTTGTGATTAATGATATTTAGATGCTAGTATTTACTTGTGACGCTATGCTAGGCTATGCTAGTCAGCTTTTTTACTGTGGGGGGTGCTCCCGGATCCGGGTTTGGGAGAATTAGAGGTTAACAAACTATAGTTTTGGCAAGTCGGTTAGGACATCTTCTTTGTGCACGACACAAGTAATTTTTCCAACAATTGTTTACAGACAGATTATTTTCACTTATAATTCACTGTATCAAGAGTTTACATACACAAAGTTGACTGTGCCTTTAACCAGCGTGGAAAATTCACGAAAATGATGTCATGGCTTTAGAAGCTTCTGATAGGCTAATTGACATCATTTGAGTCAATTGGAGGTGTACCTGGATGAATTTCAAGACCTACCTTCAACTCAGTGCATCTTTGCTTGACAACTTGGGAAAATCAAAAGAAATCACCAAGACCTCAGAAAATAAATTGTAGACTTCAACATGTCTGGTTCATTCTTGGGAGCAATTTCCAAACACCTGAAGGTACCACGTTCATCTGTACAAACAATAGTACGCAAGCATAAACACCATGGGACCACGCAGCCGTCATACCGCTCAGGAAGGAGACGTATTCTGTCTCCTAGAGATGAACGTACTTTGGTGCGAAAAGTGCAAATCAATCCCAGAACAACAGCAAAGGCCCTTGTGAAGATGCAGGAGGAAACATGTACAAAAGTATCTATATCTACAGTAAAACGAGTCCTATATTGACATAACCTGCAAAGCCGCTCAGCAAGGAAGAAGCAACTGCTCCTAAACCGCCATAAAAAGCCAGACTGCGGTTTGCCAACTGCACATGGGGACAAAGACCACACTTTTTGTGGAAATGTCCTCTGGCTGATGAAGCAAAATTAGAACTGTTTGGCCATGATGACCATTGTTATGTTTGAAGGAAAAAGGGGATGCTTGCAAGCCAAAGAACACCATCCCAACCTGTGAAGCACGGGGTGGCAGCATATGTGTGGGGGTGCTTTGCTGCAGGAGGGATTGGTGCACTTCACTAAATAGATGGCATCATGAGGAACAAAAATTATGTGGATATATTGAAGCAACATATCAAGACATCAGTCGGGAAGTTAGAGCTTGGTCACAAATGGGTCTTCCAAATGGACAATGACCCCAAGCATACTTCCAAAGTTGTGGCAAAATGGCTTAAGGACAACAAAGTCAAGGTATTGGAGTGGCCATCACAAAGCCCTGACCTCATCATACAGAACATTTGTGGGCAGAACTGAAAAAGTGGAGGCCTACAAACCTGACTCAGTTACACCAGCTCTTTCAGGAGGAATGGGCCAAAATTCACCCAACTTATTGTGGGAAGCTTTTGGGAGGTTACCCAAAACGTTTGACCCAAGTTAAACAATTTTAAGGAAACGCTACCAAATACTAATTGAGTGTATGTAAACTTCTGACCCACTGAGAATGTGATGAAAGAAATAATAGCTGAAACAAATCATTCTCTCTGCTATTATTCTGACATTTCACATTCTTAAAATAAAGTGATGATCCTAACTGACGTAAGACAAGGAATTTTTACTAGGATTAAATGTCAGGAATTGTGAAAAACGGAGTTTAAATGTATTTGGCTAAGGTGTATGTAAACTTCCTACTTCAACTGTAAATATACTGTATATCTATCTGTCTATCCATCAATCCATCCATCCATCCATTCATTATACCATCCATCCACTGCTGTGCTAGTTAAAACATTTGGGGATCCCCCATCTCCCCATACAATGGAAGAGTGCAGCTTTACTTCAACTAATAATATCAAAGCTTACTGGGCATGATTGATGATCTTTAAAGCCCGATCACTCACATCTTTCTTCAGATTTGTATCACTGACTGGTTTGCAGTCATGTGCAATCACAAGCACTATGAGAGGTAACAAGTGTTTGATGTATGATACTTGAGACACGTCAGGAGCAGATTTACCTTCCTTCGCTTTTTCTTTCTTTTAACCTCAGGCTTGTGTTTGTTTCAGGCTTGTGTTTGTTTCAGGCTTGTGTTTGTTTCAGGCTTGTGTTTGTTTCAGGCTTGTGTTTGTTTCAGGCTTGTGTTTGTTTCACTTGAATTGTGTGTTGACCTATCATTTATTCTTTGCTCCCCCTCTCCTTTCATTTCCCTCCCAATCCATTTTCTTCTGATAGCGGGAATGTCTACTCCTGGGGGATGCGGCAAGAGGTGAGCCCAAAATAATTCCACTTTCGGGTAGTGCCAAGAGAGGCAAAGCAATAAAAACACTGAACCCCAACCTCTGCTCACCCCCACATCAACACACACAGACACACACACACACACCTCAACACACACAGACACACACACAGACACACACAGACACCCACACAGACACACACACCACACCACTCACACACACACACCTCAACCACTCACACAACCTCAACACATGCAGACACACACACACACATCAACACACACAGACACACACAGACACACACACACACACCTCAAACACACACAGACACACACACCTCAACCACACAACAACACACACAGACACACACACACACACACACACCAACACACACCACACACACACACACACACCTAACACACACATACACACACAGACACACACACACACACCTCAACACACAGAGACACACCACAGACACACACAGACACACACACACACACCTCAACACACACATAGACACACACACCTCAACACACCACAACACACACAGACACACACACCACACACCCAACACACACAGACACAACACCTCAACAAACACAGACACACACACCTCAACACACACAGCACACACAGACACACACAGACACCACACACACACACACACACACACACCTCAACACACACCACACCTCAACACACACAGACACAGACCACACCACACCTCAACACATGCAGACACACACACACATCACCACACACAGACACACACAGACACACACACACCTCAACACACACAGACACAGACACACACACACCTCAACACATGCAGACACACACACACATCAACACACACAGACACACACAGACACACACACACACACACACCTCAACACACACACACCTCAACACACACAGACACAGACACACACACACCTCAAACACATGCAGACCACACATACACACACACACCTCAACACATGCAGACACACACACACACTCAACACACACAGACACAAACACACACACACCTCAACACACACAGACACACTCACACACACCTCAACACACACAGACACACACACACAACACACACACCTCAACACACACAGACCACACACACCTCAACACACACAGACACACACAGAGACACACACACACACACACCTCAACACATGCAGACACACACAGACACAACACACACACACACCTCAACACACACAGACACACACACACAGCTCCTTACTCTACTGTGTACCAGACATATCTATACCCAGCCAGTATCTATACCAGCCATATCATTACCAGCTATTATCTATACCCAGCAGTATCTATACCCAGCCAGAATCTATATACCAGCCATTATCTATACCCAGCATTAGCTATACCCAGCCAGTATATATACCAGCCAGAATCTTTACCCAGCCATTATCTATACCCAGCCATTATCTATACCCAGCCAGTATCTATACCCAGCCATTATCTATACCCAGCCATTACTATATACCCAGTTCTTTTTTTTGTTTGAGATTAGGTTTGTGGGTGTTGTGTGTCCAAGCCCTCCCTTTAAGCATTTAAATCATTAATTGAGTGCCAATAACACATATTTTTAAATACTTAAATTACTTCATGGGCTCTGCTGTTTGTCTATTTCAACTCATCTGCTCCACAAGGCAGGAAACCTCTTTATATGATTGGTGTGTGGGTGTGTGTGTGCGTGTGCAGCGTGCGTGTGTGCTGTGCGTGTGTGGTGTGTGTGTGTGTTGTGTGTTGTGTGTGTGTGTGGTGTGGTGTGTGTGTGTGTGCGTTGTGTGTGTGTGTGTGTGTGGTGTGTGTGTGTGTGTGTTGTGTGTGTGTGTGTGTGTGTGTGTGGTGTGTGTGGTTGTGTGTGTGTGTGTGTGTGTGTGGTGTGTGTGCGTACGTGCGTGCGTGAGTGTGGGTGTGTGCTTGTATACGAGTGTGTAGTTGGACGGGTTCTCCTTCAGACCCTGTCTGTAACTCCTGCTGTTATGATAGGAATCCAACTTCATTGAGAGTGTTTTCCTGGTGCCTTTTTCATTTTAGGCCCACGCATGTTTTGTGCGCATCAACCCAACTTCGTCACCACACAAACAAGAACAGACCACAAACAAAGCTCTAGCCAACATGATAACACATTGCGCGAACAGGAAGAGTAACCAGCAGTCACTCTATACTAACCCGAGAACTCTAATCTCAAATCCTCCTGCACCTCATTCCCATGACATCGCTTAGTCCCACTACACATGCTGATCTGCAGCTCGACTAAGGCCGCAATTGTATGAAACCACAAGCAGATCAAGTAACAGAGTCCTTATAACACATGTACAGAGGCTCAGGCCAGGACATGAAACGAAGCTAGCTATGATGAGGATATCTGACGTGAAGCTGCTACGAGAGTATAGTATGATAGAGATATGCGTATCTGACGTGAACTGCTACAGTAAGGTAGTCGTGCGACTGTCATATAATAAAGAAGTTATGATGAGAGATATCTGACGTGAACTGCTAACGGAGTAGTATGACTGAGATATTCTACGCTGAGACCTTCGTACACGGCCTCGTGCTTTCTTTTCTCTCTTCTCTCATTACTGAAGTGGCTTTTGCATTTTCATAAATGGCCTCCTCCACTCCCTAATCTCTCTCTCTGGTCTCTCTCCTCTCTCTCTCTCTCTCTCTCTCTCTCTCTCTCTCTCTCTCTCTCTCTTCTCTCCTCTCTCTCTCTCTCTCTCTCTCTCTCTCTCTCTCTCTCTCTCTCTCTCTCTCTCTCTCTCTCAATCTCTCTCTCTCTCTCTCTCTCTCTCTCTCTCTCTCTCTCTCTCTCTCTTCTCTCTCTCTCAATCTCTTCTCTCTCTCTCTCTCTCCTCTCCTGCGTCTCTGTAGCGTCATGATTGATTGTTTCTCAGTGTGTGCGTGACAGGAAGTAGCAGAGCGCTGCCCCTGGGGCCTGGAGGAACCCTGCGCCAGCCTGATTAGACTCTCCCAATAATCAGCCACGCGCTGCCACACCAACATTGGGGGGGAAATAATAGTTCCCTCCTGAAAATAACAGTGGGTTTTAGCGAGGTAGAAAGCGAACGTGGTAGTTTTCCTGCGCTGGTCCATTTCTCTCAGGGGTTTAGCAGCTCTTTATATCAGTGGCAACAGGGAAAGTAGAAAAGCAAAGGTCTTAAACCTAATAAAGTGGTTTCTGCCCTTGCCAAAGTAAACCAGACGAGCACTAACCATATTACGGCTGCTAATAGCATTAGAGATATAAATCGTATTGTTTTCATCGTCCAACCGCCAAAAGAAAGAACCAGCGGCCTGGGCTGTAGCACATGATTGAGGTGAGAAATGATTTCTATTATGTCTGGAGATGGTGACAGACAGATTGTGTCTAAAAAATGGTTATCCCTGTAACAACTGGGGAATCCAAATAACTTTACACTTTATCTTTAGTGCAATGTATCAACCTTCCCTACGCAACTATTGTATATTCATTTGTGTCCGATAGTGTCGCTATTGTGGTACTCACATCATCCTATTCACATGGGGAAATGGTTTAAGATCCCTCCCAATGTGATCTCCAATCTCATAAAGTATTGAAATTAATCTTTGACACCTATCATTTTGACACCTGTAGATGCTCTACAGACTATCTACAGACTATCAGTAACATTTCAACTATCTCCTAACCCTAAACTCAACCCTTACCCTAACCCTGGCCCGAACCTTAACCATTACCCTAACCATTATTATAAACCTAGTCCCAACCGTAACCTTAGCAAGCAGTTGCTTATCAACAGATAGATGTTCTACAGATGGTCAAACTATCAACAAACTATCTGGACTATGTAGACTATCCAAATAAAGTGGGACCTCCCATCATTTCTTTAGCATACAGTATAGTCTTTTTTGCTGATGTTTATCAAGGGGGCCAATAATTTTGCCGGTGATTGTACATACATGTGGTAAACTATAGTCAGTCAGTCAGTGTGACATTATACATTATCCTGTGACTATACAATACAAGCTGATTATCAGACCCAGCTCTATACCCATGTTCTATTCCCAGTGGAGACAGAGGTGAGGTAACTTTGTGATTACAGGGTCGAGGACAGGGTAACCTGGTGCCAGTGAGCTCTACACAGTCTGTCTGGCCCTTGGCGCAGCCGTCCACTCCTAATTGGTTTAGAGACCAAATGGCAGTGGGAGCAGGGACAGAGGGACAGAGGGAGTAAAACAGCAGCCTAATTGTGACCCACGAGGGACAGCATGAAGTCACCCTCTTTCTCCACTGTCTCCTGTGGTGATCAGCAGCGGCATGCGTGCCCTTTCAAAGAAGCGTCTAGGCCTGACTCACACACATACACATACACACACGGCTGGACTACAGACCGGGCTGCTTCACCCTGATATGGCCTTTTAAAGTGAGAATAATGACCGCTCATTACCTCCTCTGCTCAATTTGGCACACACACACACACCAAGACTGGAAAATATCCTAGAGAACACTACCCAAATCCAGACCTGTGTGTGTGTGTGTGTGTGTGTGTGTGTGTGTGTGTGTGTGTGTGTGTGTGTGTGTGTGTGTGTGTGTGTGTGTGTGTCTGGTGTCTTGTGCGTGTGTTGTGTGTACATGTTACATGTGCGTGTGTGTCCGTGCGTGTGTATGTGCTTATGTGTGTCTGTTGGTGTAATTTGTGTGGCATCCTCTCCAGATGTATGTAGTGGTTTGGCTGTGAAGTTGCTTTGCTGTTCTATATTGAGCAGTTAGGAGTCTAATTAAGGGCCTTCTTCTTAACTGATGAGCTCTAATCCAACGCTGCCTGCTTCCACACTGATAGCTCTAATCCACCCGCTGCTCGCTTCCCATGATGGAGCTCTAATCAAACTGCGATGCCTGCTTCCAGCACTGATGGTTCTATAACAGGCTGTTCAACGTGATGAGCTCTTAATCAAACGGCCTGCTTCTAACATGATGAGCTCTAATCAACCCGGGCCGGCTTCTACACTGATGAGCTCTAATTAACCCCGGGCCTGCTTCCTAACATTGATGAGCTCTAATAACCACCGGGCCTGCCTTCTATATTGATGAGTCTAATCAACCCTGGGCCTGCTTCTATCACT
>NW_019944068.1:90641-95301 GCF_002910315.2 Salvelinus sp. IW2-2015
ATGTTATGTGGTGTGGTGTGTGTGTGTGTGGTGGTGTGTGTGTGTGTGTTGTGTGTTGGTGTGTGTGTGTGTGTGTGTGTGTGTGTGTGTGTGTGTGTGTGTGTGTGTGTGTGTGTGTGGTGTGGTTTGTGTGTGTGTGGTGTGTGTGTTTTGTTACATGAGCTGTGTATGTGAACGCATGCATGTTTGAGTGTGTGTGAGAGAGAAAGAGTGAGAGAAAGAGAGAGGGAATGTGTATTGAACTATAACCTGTATATTTAAGTAGAAGGACATTGAATCACTAGCTGGCTGTAAATACATGAAGTGGACCTTTCATCAGCTCTACGTAGAAATCAATAGGTAGTGGATAGAACTTCTGCTATTGGTTAGAAAAATACATCACTTTGCCTGCTACAGTACAGCCATCTCAGGTTAGGCTAACCCTGACCCTAAACCTTAATCCTTCCTGACTTCACTGTCCTTAACACTGCCACTGATCGTCTCTTTAGTCAAACCTAACTTCCTTATGCTAACATTAGTTTTCCCCTAGAAAGCTCAGCACTCAAACATTTACCATATCAGAAACCGTACACTTTTAAAAGTATTGCTCAACAGAAAATATACTATCAAAAACATTAGAATATTCTTGCTGCTTTAGTTCTGTTTTCTTGTTCTTCTTCTTTTAAAATCTGTTGAATTTAGAGGAGTTCTGTGATCTGTGGTCTGATTCTTCCACTCTTTTGCTCAGCACAAAGTCAGTGAAGTGACACCCGCATTGTTCCATTACAGTTACACTACTGCATAGTGTCAGGCAGACAGGGTTTTCAACGTCACGCCTTGTCTACCAGAGTGACTGAATGAAAGTGGTTACCCTACAAACGCAAGTCATAGACCTCATTTCAAACCTGGATACGTTTACTACTCCTACATTGCATTTTGTCATTCGAAGGAATTGCCTCTTGTTCGATACGAACGTTGGCTCGGTTAGTGCTTCGGTGGAAATGCCAGTGTTTCATTAAATGAACTGCAGTCAACATATTGAGGTCGGGCTCCATTTGAATTCTCAGCGTGTTTAGATTGAGTCTCAGCCAGCGTGCTGCAGTTATGTCTTTAGGTGATCTATGAAATGTTATTATTTAAAACAAGCTTTATATCCATTGCTTATGAGGCATGCTTAGCACATGATTGATCTGACCTTTCCCACATGACTGTTCCTTGGAAAAACATCAGGCTTCGTAAGGAATACGGGGGGGTCTATACCCCCAGCCCCCAGGCACTTGTGTAGATCTGAAAGCATAGGCATAAGTATACAGCTGAAGTTGGAAGTTTACATACACTTATGTTGTAGTCATTAAAACTCATTTTTCAACCACTCCACAAATTTCTTGTTCACAAACTATAGTTTTTGCAAGTCGGTTAGGACAACTACTTTGTGCATGACACAAGTATTTTTTCCAACAATTGTTAACAGACAGATTATTTCACTTATAATTCACTGTATCACAATTCCAGTGGGTCAGAAGTTTACATACACTAAATTGACTGTGCCTTTAAACAGCTTAGAAAAATTCAGAAAATGTTATCATGGCTTTAGAAGCTTCTGATAGGCTAATTGACATCATTTGAGTGAATTGGAGGTGTACTTGTGGATGAATTGCAAGGCCTACCTTCAAACGCAGTGCCTCTTGACATCATGAGAAAATATAAAGAAATCTGCCAATACCTAAAAATACCTAAAAAAATTGTAGACCTCCACAAGTCTGGTTCATCCTTGGGAGCAATTTCCAAACACCTGAAGGTACCACGTTCATCTGTACAAACAATAGTACGCAAGTATAAACACCATGGGACCACGCAGCCGTCATACCGCTCAGGAAAGATTCTGTCTCCTAGAGATGAACGTACTTTGGCGCGCAAAGTGCAAATCAATCACAGAACAACATCAAAAGACCTTGTGAAGATTCTGGAGGAAACAGGTACAAAGGTATCTATATTCACACTAAAACGAGTCCTATATTGACATCACCTGAAAGGCCGCTCAGCAAGGAAGATGCCACTGCTCCAAAACCACCATAAAAAAGCCAGGCTACGGTTTGCAACTGCACATGGGGACAAAGATCGCACTTTTTGGGGAAATGTACTCTGGTCTGAGGAAACAGAAATGGCCATAATGGCCATAATGACCATTGTTCTGTTTGGAGGAAAAAGGGGGATGGTTGCAAGCCGAAGAACACCATCCCAACTGTGAAGCACGGGGGTGGCAGCTTCATGTTGTGGTGGTGCTTTACTGCAGGAGGGACTGGTGCACTTCACTAAATAGATGGTATCATGAAGAACAAAAATTATATGGATATATTGAAGTAACATATCAAGACATCAGTCAGGAAGTTAAAGCTTGGTCGCAAATGAGTCTTCCAAATGGACAATGACCCCAAGCATACTTCCAAAGTTGCAAAATGGCTTAAGGACAACAAAGTCAAGGTATTGGAGTGGCCATCACAAAGCCCTGACCTCAATTCTACAGAAAATGTGTGGGCAGAACTGGAAAAGCGTGTGCAAGCAAGGAGCCCTACAAACCTGACTCAGTTACTCCAGCTCTTTCAGGAGGAATGGGCCAAAATTCACCCAACTTATTGTGGGAAGCTTGTGGAAGGAATCCTGAAACACTTGACCCAAGTTAAACAATTTTAAGGCAATGCTACCAAATACTAATTGAGTGTATGTAAACTTCTGACCCACTGGGAATGTAATGAAATAAATAAAAGCTGAAATAAATCATTCTCTCTACTATTATTCTGACATTTCACATTCTTAAAACAAAGTGGTGATCCTAACTGACCTAAGACAGGGAATTTTTACTACGATTAAATGTCAGGAATTGTGAAAAACTGAGTTTAAATGTATTTGGCTGAGGTGTGTGTAAACTTCAGACTTCAAATCAATCAATCAGTCAATCAATCAATCAATATAATGTATTTATAAAGCCCTTCTTACATCAGCTGATGTCACAAAGTGCTGTACAGAAACATAGCCTAAAACCCCAAACAGCAAGCAATGCAGGTGTAGAAGCACGGTGGCTAGGAAAAACTCCCTAGAAAGGCCAGAAGCTAGGAAGAAACCTAGAGAGGAACCAGGCTATGAGGGGTGGCCAGTCCTCTTCTGGCTGACTTCAGCTGTATGTCAGTATAAGTACTGTATACATATATTATGCTGAAGATTCCACCTAACCCATGAGAGGGTGAGGCAGTAGTTGAACCATATTGCCCATAACTATCCAATTTATTTTCAGATCTACATGAAGAACGTAGGAGGTGAGGACTAGAGGGTTAATCCTGGATGAGACCAACTATGACCTCTAGGGGTTGATCCTGGATGAGACCAACTATGACCTCTAGGGGTTGATCCTGGATGAGACCAACTATGANCTAGGGGTTGATCCTGGATGAGACCAACTATGACCTCTAGGGGTTGATCCTGGATGAGACCAACTATGGCCTCTAGGGGTTGATCCTGGATGAGAATAACTATGACCTCTATACTTGATTAAGGACTATCAGTATTTGTCGTACTCAGGGTCAGAAATAAATCAGTGTGGTGCCAGGACAACAAACTTCCCTCAACATCAGCAAGACAAAGGAGCTGATCGCGGACTACAGGAAACGGAGGACCAAGCAAGTCCCCCTCCACATCGACGTGGCTGTAGCGGAGTGAGTCGAGAGCTTCAAGTTCTTCGGTGTCCACATCACTAAAGAATTTACATGGTCCACACACACCAACACAGTCGTGAAGAGGGCACGACAACGCCTCTTCCCCCTCAGGAGGCTAAAAAGATTTGGCATGGGCCCGCAGATCCTCCAAATGCTCTACAGCTGCGCCATTGAAAGCATCTTGACTGACTGACTGGTATTTCAACTGCTTGGCATCCGACCGCAAGGCACTAAATAGGGCCTTTGTGTACAGCCCAGTGCATCACTGGGGCTGAACTCCCTGCCATCCAGGAACTTTATACCAGGCGGTGTCAAAGAAATGCCAAAAATATTGTCAAAGACTCCTGCCACCCAAGTCATGGACTGTTCTCTCTGCTCCCACACGGCAAGCGGTACCAATGCACCAAGTCTGGAACCAACAGGACCCTGAACACATTCTACCTCCAAGCCATAAGACTGATCAATAGTTCATCAATAACTACCCAGACTATGTGCTTTTACCCTAACTATTTTGACTCATCACATATGCTGCTGCTACTGCTTATTATCTATCCTGTTGCCTAATCACTTTATCCTTACCTATTTGTACATATCTACCACAATTACCTTAAATCCCTGCACATCGACTCGGAACTGGTACCCTGTGTGTACTGTATACAGTGGTGGACTTACAATTAGACAGAAGAGGCAATTGCCTCAGGCCTCACATCATCAAAGGGCTTCATGAGCTGGGCATATTTAAAAAATGTATAATGCTAATCATATTTTTTATATAATTTCTCAGCTTGAGGCCCCCCATACTCCGCTCTAGGAGCAATTAGGCTTGTGGAAGGATACCTGAAACACTTGACCCAAGTTAAACAATTTTAAGGCATATATATACCCTACATTACTCATCTCATATGTATATACTGTACTCTATACCATCTACTGCATCTTGCCTATGCCGTTCTGTACCATCACTCATTCATATA
>NW_019944068.1:102609-115219 GCF_002910315.2 Salvelinus sp. IW2-2015
TGGTGAGTGGAATAAGAGTACAGGAGTTAAAGCCAGAGGTAACATACGAGAAGACAGGCACAACCTGTACTCAGGAACACCAGCGTGCAAAGGGGACCCTCGTTAGCAACAGCCAGTCAGGACGTAGCTATCTCAGGCGCAATGTCTCTGTTACAACAAAACAACACACAAATCGAACTAACGTCAACCACACATAACGCCCAAACCCACAACACACAATCGACACACTAAGCACGCCACAGACAACAGCCACACACACTATGCACAGGGCCAGCCCACACAGACTCAGCTACAACAACACAGCACCACAGCAACTATCCACACACACACACAACACACACAACAACACACACACACACATCGCACACACACACACCAACACACCACACAGCCACACACCACACACACACACCACATCACACACACACACACAATTCACAACCCCCTCCTCCGGTGCCACGTGACTAACCCATAACACGACCACAGTAACAGAACATCCCATCACACACATCACTACCCCATACCTCAAGACACTGTACCATTAACTAGACCCTCCCTTTTTTAAATCAAATTTTACTGCTTGCGTCAGTTACTTGACGTGGAATAGAGTTCCATGTAGTCATGGCTCTATGTAGTACTGTGTGCCTCCCATAGTCTGTTCTGTTCTGTGAAAAGACCTCTTGTGGCATGTCTTGTGGGGTGTGCATGGGTGTCCGAGCTGTGTGCCAGTAGTTTAAACAGACAGCTCGGTGCATTCAACATGTTAATACCTCTCATAAATAAAAGTAGTGATGAAGTCGATCTCTCCTCTACTTTGAGCCAGGAGAGATTGACATGCATATTATTAATATTTGCTCTCTGTGTACATCCAAGGGCCAGCCGTGCTGCCCTGTTCTGAGCCAATTTCAATTTTCCTAAGTTATTTTTTGTTGCACCTGACCACACGACTGAACAGTAGTCAAGGTGCGACAAAACTAGAGCCTGTAGGATCTGCCTTGTTGATAGTGTTGTTAAGAAGGCAGAGCATCGCTTTTTTATAGACAGACTTCTACCCATCTAAACTACTACTGCATCAGTATTTTTTTAACTTGACTGTTTACAATCTAGGGTTACTCCAAGCAGTTTAGTCATCTCAACTTGCTCAATTTCCACACTATTTATTACAAGATTTAGTTGAGGTTTAGGGGATAGTGAGTGTTTTGTTCCAAATACAATGCTTTTAGTTTTAGAAATATTTAGGGCTTACTTATTCCTTGCCACCCACTCTGAAACTAACTGCAGCTCTTTGTTGAGTGTTGCAGTCGTTTCAGTCGCTGTCGTAGCTGACGTGTATAGTGTTGAGTCATCCGCATACATAGACACTCGGGCTTTACTCAAAGTCAGTGGCATGTAATTAGTAAAAATTGAAAAAAGCAAGGGGCCTAAACAGCTACCCTGGGGAATTCCTGATTCTAACTGGATTATATTTGAGAGGCTTCCATGTGTTCTGTTAGACAAGTAGCTCTTTATCCACATTATAGCAGGGGGGGTAAAGCCATAAAACAGTTTTTCCAGCAGCAGACTATGATCAATAATGTCAAAAGCTGCACTGAAGTCTAACAAGACAGCCCCCACAATCATTTTATCATCAATTTCTCTCAGCCAATCATCAGTCATTTGTGTAAGTGCTGTGCTTGTTGAGTGTCCTTCCCTATAAGCGTGCTGAAATTTTGTTGTCAATTCGATTACTGTGAAATAGCGTTGTATCTGGTCAAACACCATTTTTTCCAAAAGTTTACTAAGGGTTGGTAACAGGCTGATTGGTCAGCTATTTGAGCCAGTAAAGGGGGCATTACTATTCTTGGGTAGCAGAATGACTTTAGCTTCCCTCCAGGCCTGAGGGCACACGCTCTCTAGTAGCCTTAAATTGAAGATGTGGCAAATAGAAGTTGCAATATCGTCTGCTATTATCCTCAGTAATTTTCCATCCAGATTGTCAGACTCCGGTGGCTTGTCATTGTTGATAGACAACAATACTTTTGTCACCTCTTCCACACTGACTTGACGGAATTCAAAAGTACAATTATTGTCTTTCATAAGTTGGTCTGATATACTTGGATGTGTAGTGTCAGCATTTGTTGCTGGCATGTCATTCCTAAGTTTGCTTATCTTGCCATTGAAAAAGTCATTAAAGTAGTTTGCAATATCAGTGGGCTTTGTGATGAATGAGCCATCTGATTCACTGAATGAAGGAGACAAGTTGGCTTATTTTCCCAAAATGTCATTTAAGGTGCCCCAAAGCTTTTTTACTATCATTCTTTATATAATTTATCTTTGTTTCAAAGTGTAGTTTCTTTTTATTTAGTTTAGTCACATGATTTCTTAATTTGCAATACGTTTGCCAATCAGTTGGGCTACCAGACTTAATTGCCATACCTTTTGCCTCATCCCTCTCAACCATACAATTTTTCAATTCGTCATCAATCCAAGGGGATTTAACCTCTAGTTAGTACTGATCCCGGATACGGGTTTGAAAATAGACAACATACGGTGTTCGCCACAAATAGTCATATTAAACATTCCTGAAAATACAAGTGTCTCACATGCTTCAAAAGCCTCGAATCTTGCTAATCTAACTGCGTTGTCAGATTTAAAAAATGATTTACTGCGAAAGAATAAAGGAATGCGAGTTATCTGAGCTCAGCGCTCCATAAATAAATACTTTTTTTCAACCAGTCAACAAGCGTAACCAATAACTCACAGATTGGGTTGAAAGAAATGGTTTAACCTCGTTGAAAATCTTTTCTCTGTTTTGCAATCCCAAGGCCTCATTGTTAGCACTGAAATGGTCCTTTGTTGGCGGTTTTAAATCCATTCTTTATAGCCTAACCACGAAACATTTTGTGAACGGCTTATGTCGTTGAAATTTCCATGTCATTAAAATTTTTCGGCGAAACATCGACCTGAAATACATTGACTAAACTGACGTTATCCCAGGTCAAGAGGTAGGTTTATTGAAATAACTGTTTTGGTCTGGGTAACACAACAACGTGATGGGTCATTATGGTTGCGGGACGTATTGATCCCGAAAAAAAACGATTTTGGAAGACATCGACCCCGACCACTCACTTTGCATACCAATCGGATGAACCACTGTCTCTTTGATTGACTGTAATTTTAAACCCAGTGACCACTCATCGGTCTTTGAAAGTCTGCTGGTTAGATAGGCGCAATGAAGCAGACGATAAGAATGGCCACTATGCCAAATGGTTAATTTGTTTGGAGATGAACTCACACGGGGGAACGTGTGCCGCAACAAGAAGTCTTTTCAAAATCCGGCATTTTCAACGAAGGAAGGTGCTGAAAATATTACGGCACAGCGGTTATATGTGGTGCATTTGGTGTTCGGCAACATACGGTCTTCAACTTTATTCAACATCAATTTTCATCGAAACATTGAATGGCCGAAATAAGTCTGGAATAGCTAAGTCCAAGTACTAGATTTAGCATTTGAGAGGCAATTTTTAGAGGAACTTGAATCGAATAGTATTCAGATAAACAGAAATGTTGTGCCGTGAGGAGGAATCGTGTTGGGCTTACGTTTTTGGCTTTCTCTTTGATTCAGAGACCGGAGGCCATTAGTTTCTTAGAACGATGAGAGTCGGATATTCGTTTGTTGGATTGTTGTTAAGTATCTTGTCGATGCTAATGAGTGACCCGTTTGTAATAGTAAGAATGTTAATAGCGATTGTTTTTGTTGTTTAGTTGCATACTATGCACATGTTAGAGCAAAGTGCAACGGTACTACGTGGTTATTCATTGTGAGTGGAGATGGTAACGGTTTGTATTAGCCATTGTAGCATGTCTAGCTGTATGTTCTGATATTCTGACTTTGGACGAGATATGTTATGTTAGATGGGCCTTCAGATATGATTGAATACAAGTGATTGTTTAGTTCGCAGATGTTCTTCTACTTCTTCTAAATAGAATAAATAAATGTATTTCTCGTAGAATGTAACAGGCCACACACAAGCTATTGCATGTGTACTCCTATCTTATCATACAGCATACAGGCGCAGATTTGTACTGTACTTTTAGACAATATATTGATGTAGCGATAGGCCCTCAGATATGATTTGAAACGCCAGTGAATTTTGTTTAGTTCCAGTATCATCTCTCTCTAAATTAAATATAATAAAATTGTGATTCCTGTAGAATGTAACAGCCAATCACTATCAGTAGGCCATGTGTACTGTCTACTAAGTATCACATCATACAGCCATGCTATGTGTATGCTGTAAGCTTGTACAATACTATTTATTTTGGGGGTAGCATCGGCCGGCCATCGAAGTATGCATCTAAACGAGTGATTGTTTAGTTCCATGTTCCTCTCTCTCTAAATGAAATAAGACTAAAAGTGTATGGTGTCTTAGAATGGTAACAGCAACAACACACAATGCGTAGCATTGTGGTGTACTCTACTATATGAGGACTACATGTACAGCCCAGCATGTGTACTGTACTATGACATATCATTATTGTTGGTAGCCGATGGTTCCTGCGAGATTGATATTGAAAGGATTGTTTGTAGTTCCATGTTTATCTGCTCGTCTCTATAGATATAGATTAAATACAAATGTATTTCTGTAGAATGTAACAGCCAAAACACAAAGCCTAGCATGTGTATGCGGCATCTATCTTGAGTTAACAACTACAGCCACAATTGTGGACGTGTGATCTTGCAATATATGATTTTAGTGTATAGCACAGGCCTCAGCATAATGCCATTTGAAACCTAGTGAATTGATTTAGTGTTCCTTTTTCTCCTTGATTATCTCTCTCATGCGTCATAAATTATACAAATTCGTAATAATTTTAATTCATACACGCTACGTCCTTTGGTGTGTCGGACAAGGGCTCTATATTGTGAAGCTATTTCTAAACCTGAAACATAATTAATTATATTTTGCACATAAGTGGCACTGATTTCTCTGAACTAAGGGCTGTAGACTCTCATAGCAGGCTTCCGCAGAGCCCCCAGCCCGCACACTATGTTCTTAGGGACCAGACGGGGGACCCTATGCTGCATCTGGGTAAGCCATGCCACTACCGGGGTGATAGGGCTGCTCTGAGACACAAGGCAAGTGGAAGAAGTTGAGAAGCTGTGGTCCACTCTATGTGCTAGAGAAGGGACAGAAGGGCGTTGGCAACACTGTCCTGGAAGATCGAGTGTTGGGAAGCCTGATCCATCCAGTCGCTAGACATCTTGAGGTCAATTTTTTGCGGCAAGAACAAGGGAAGCGCAGAAAGGCTACAGCAATGCGAGAGCATGTAGTGAGCCATGTCAGTAGAGCATAGTTACTGCGTACACATTGCAGTGGATGCGAGATGGACGTACAGTGGGGCGCTGTGAAGCTGAGAGGCGCTACTGACTACTGGAGAGAGAGGGGAGGGACGGGTCAGGTCAGCGAGATGACCACTGCAGTTACCAACAGTGACCTGGTAGTGAGGAATCCGCACGAAGAAGGTTAGATAGGTATGATTTAGCAGGAGGGCGAGCTACAGGCGAGTCGTGAGCCGCAAAGGGTGTAGAAGAGGAATGAAAGAAGAAAGGAGAGCGCAGGCAGGGAGTAGGAGCGTTTGATAGAACGTGTGCAAAGAATCAAACGCGATCTGCTAGCGTCCAGCGAGATTGAGTGATGAGGAGCCCTGCAAGACGTACTTTCAGCACAGCCAGAACCTGTCCATCGATGGAGAAGGATGGTAAAGCCTTCAAAGGAGAATTGGCCTCAAAACAATACATGCCGTACAAGCAACCAAGGTGGGGAGTTAGCAAGCTGTTTGTTTTGGCTGATTCTGTGGGTGGCCTACACATGCAATTTCTTTGTGCTATGAGGGGGAAGAACACTTGTGCGACTGGTAAGAGGACTTAGCTATGACTCTGTGATGGAGTTATTGCATTTCAACTGCTGGGGAAGGAAAACAAACTATTTGTGAATAACTCTACACAAAGCCCACACTGTTCACAGACCTGAGGAAGCGGGAAGTGTGGGCTTGTGGCACCATTCGCACCAACGCGGGTGGGCTTTCCGAAAGCGAAGTGAATGACATGCTACAGCGGGCTGAGCGGGGGCCATGCGATGGATACGCAAGAAGAGTGGCGCGCTTTTTGTAAAGTGGATGGATAACCCGGAAGTCGTGATGTGTTCAAAGCATAACACAAGTCCACAATGGGGGATCATGGTTGCCCGGCGTATCAAGGAGATGGCACTGGGATATGGACCCACCAGAAGATGTCCCCATTCCAACTGGCAGTGAAGGACTACAGACAAGGGAGCATGGGAGGTGTGGGACGACTATCAGATGCGCTGATAGTATTATAATGTTCTCCATAAGACGATGAAATGGTATAAGAGGCGTCTTCTATCATTTTCGTCGACATTGCTGTGGTGAATGCATTCATCTACAGAAGGAAATGGTAAGAGCGTGTGAAAGCCCTTCTCACACAGAAAGCCTTCAGAGAGCAGTCTCATCAAGGAGCTTGCTGCCTAACAGCACCACTGACACCAAGCCCTGTCCTTCTGCCCTGCCACAAAGTGTTCATGGACTGCCCAGATATATTTGTGCAGACATGGATGTGGCCTAAGGGCCAAAAGGGCACAGCATGGAGGCGTTGCTGTGTTGTGTGTAAGATGAAGTCGCCCATGCACATGCACCACATGCTCGGTTACGCACTCTGCTTTACATCAGAAAGAGACTGCTATAGCATCTGGCATCGACAGCAGAATATTGTGTAGAGCTTTGGCAAGTGGGTGAGAGGTCGCAGAATTCTTATTGGCTGGGGTGAGGATACGGGTATCTCGTGAGCCTGACTGTATCCGTTGATATCTAGATGTAATTAAGGGTGCTGGCTCGTCTCTCTCTCCATCTTTCGTCTGCAGCCAACCATGAGCCCAGGACCACTGCGCCATGACCCCTTGGCATGAGACTCCTTGCTGTCCCAGTCCAATCACCGCCTTGCTGCTGTTTCCAGTTTCAACTAGTTCTACGCTGCCAGTAGAAATCAGCCCTACGCTAAACTGTTAAATGCTTCTTTTACTCTTCAGGTGGCTCGCTTCCTGTTGCACGCCTCTACGAACCACTCCGTGATACTCTTCAGGGTCCCTGGGACACACCAGGGGTTTGTAGCAGAAGAGGAGCTGTGCCACCTGCCTCATCAGCCTGGTTCCTCTCTAGATTTTCATGTTTTTCCGAGCCGGTTTTTGCCCGCTTAGTCTTTATTCTAGCCCAACCTGGACTTCTACAGCCCTGTCTGAGTTTGCTTGCTGTTCGGGGGTTATGAGCCGGCCGGGTTTCTAAGTATGATTCATAGCTCTAGGCCATGTGTGGAGTGATCAGTTAGACGTGTGTGAGGAAAGGGCCTGAGGTTCTGTATAATATGATTTGATCATGGAGGAGCTGAGGGGTCTACAAATATTCGGAGGCGAAAAGTTAAATAGTCCCACCAATGTTAATTGGGGGTTTGGTATCGCAATGTATATTTTATTTCATCTCTTTGGGGGAAAAATGTATAGGAGAAAAATACTTAAATATTTCTATATTATTAGTAAAATATTCGATTTCATTTTTTATGTCATTTTTTGTGGCCTCATCACATTTTTTTTCTGTGGGAGGTGTTACGAGGATATAACTCACATTTGAGTGTGATTCGCATTATATTTAGCTGTTATATATTATGGCAGGTTGCGAAGTATGATGCCGGTTTCACACTACATTGGCTCAGGGCTAATGAAGGTACATTTTGTGTCTACCTGTATGGTGAGGCACTCGGGTGAGCCATCATGATAAATTGTCCAATTATGTGCACACTAACAGTTTGGTTTGTGAGCTTACATTCTGAAAGTACTTTGCACAATGTACTGTTGCCTTCTTATGTTTTTCACTGAAATTGTTCCCATGTTCATATCTAGATGTTTGTTTTATCTTGTTCATTTTAATTATGATGATACAACAATTAAAATGAAAAAACGTATGGTTTTTTTCATTGTATTATCAAAACCAGATCTATTGTGTTTTATTCTCCTACATTCAATTCACATTTACACAAACTTCAGAGTGTTTTCTTTCAAATGGTACCAAGAACATGCATATCCTTGCTCCTGGGCCTGAGCTAGAGACAGTTAGATTTGGGTATGTCTTCAGGCGGAAATTGAAAAGGGGGGAGGGGTATTCTCAAAAGGTTAACAGTTTTTACAGTAATTTTCTTAATGGGTGCATGCTTATTAGTAACTGGAATAAATAGTTTCATAAATGTGTCAAGTGCAGCGTCTGGTTGCTCCTCATTACACACCACAGACCAGCAAATATTATTTACCTCATCAACATATGAATCACTACAAAACTTATTGTATGACCTCTTATACATTATATTAGGCCCAGCCTTTGGAACTTTGGTTTTCCTAGATATGTCTACTATATTGTGATCACTACATCCTATGGATTTGGAATCTGCTTTAAAGCTAATATCTGCAGCATTAGTAAAGATGTGATCAATACATGTTGATTATTTAATTCCTGTGCTGTTTGTTTTTTCCTGAGTGGGCAGCTTGATGATAGCCAGTCAATATTTAAATCACCCAGAAAATATACTTCTCTGTTGATATCACATACATTATCAAGCATTTCACACATATTATCCAGATACTGACTGTTAGCACTTGGTGATCTATAGCAGATTCCCAGAAGAATGGGCTTTAGCTAAGGCAGATGAACCTGCAGCCATATTAATTCAACGGTATTTAACATTAGATCGTCTCTAAGCTTTACAGGAATGTGGTTCTGAATATTAACCGCAACATCGCCTCCTTTGGCATTTCTGTCTTTTCGGTAGATGTTATAACCATGTATTGCTACCAATGTATATTCAAAGGTATTATCTAAGTGAGTTTCAGAGATAGTCAGAATATGAATCTCATCTGTTACAAGCAAGTTGTTGACTTCATGGACCTTGTTTCTCAGGCTATTTTTAGTACTTTTCTGGGTTGCTTGATTGTTTTTAATGCTTTACTAGGAAGCTTATCAGAAGTAGACTTGCTCATGTTATTTATATTGGAGCTGATAGTGCAGGGTGAGCTGCATAAAGTGGTCTTCCTACTAGGGCACACTGCCTCAGTGCTAACAGTGTAACTCTGGTTTATATGCTCATGATTACTGCTTATTATAGCTGTCGGATAAACAGATGTATTCGGTGCAATTAGGGGTACAGAAATTAAATGACTTACATTGTGTTTGCCAATGCCCCTAAGATCATGTACATTTGATGCAGCATTATGACGACTCATTGTCACAATGGTAGGGATTAACTGAGCTGGTCTTGGATCATTTACCAGTCATTGTTTCAACGCAGCCTTGGAATGCGTAAACAGAGTCCAGGAGCCAAGATGATTTGGATGGACTCCATCATTCCTGTAGAGTATCTTCTGTTTCCAGAAGGTGTCAAAGTTATCAATACAAGTGACTCCAGCAGAGCTACAGTAGTATTTTAGCCAGATGTGTAATGCCAGCAGTCTGCTGAATCTTTCACACCCGCGGCCCAACGATGGTACTGGACCTGAAATTGTTGCCTGGTTTTTGGAGTCTTTTAATGCTGAAATCAGTTCTTTAAAATCAATGTTCATATGTTCCGAGCTAGCCCTCCTGATGTCGTTTGACCCCACATGGACTACGACAGTGTCAGCTCCCGGTAGAACAGTCAGTGCTCGTGCACCTGGGTTTTTGCCTTGGGGACTGAGATGTTTCTCACCATAGAGCTGCCTATGATGACAGCTGGTGATGTTGAATGGGCCGGTCTCTCAGGCAGCCTCACGGTCTGGTGAGGCTGGGAGCTCCGAGGATATGAATCCGAGGTTTATCAAATTCTCCAGGAATACTGGTGAATTTGAGGTAGATATGTACAATAGGAGAAAGTGACAGGTAGTAGGATAAACAATCATAATAATAATAATACTAATAATAGTAAAAGGTATGGCAGCAGTTTAAGTGGTTAGATGGCTTACTATGACCTGTGGTGTAATAACACATGCATTATTACTGTAGCCATTATAACCTCTATATAGTCTACACCCACTCTGTCTGAGGTCTAGATGTAAGGGTTCTTTAGCCGTCTGCTAATCATCCTGATTAGAGGTGTCCCCTCACTCACCTGGGGGCTTCCAATCCTATTAGCTGGGCCGTCCTGAGTTGAGCACGCCAAGCAGCAGTTTATGTTTGATCACTGGTGCTTAGCACCCAGAGTTGTCCTCTTACGCTAGTGTTAAGGAAGAGAGAAGAGGGGGTTTAAACCTGAGCTCCTTAACTCTCTGTGGTAGAAGGAGAGAGTTCAACACCCCATCTCTAGGTTTGACACCCTGCGCCATTGGAGGTCTTTAAAGTGCTGATGTTGTCTGAGAGGTGGAACGATGCACATTATTCTAAGCTGAAAGTGAAGGAGAAAGAGTGAGTGGAGTGAGAGAGAGAGAGAGAGAGAGAGAGAGAGAGAGAGAGAGAGAGAGAGAGAGAGAGAGAGAGAGAGAGAGAAAAAAAAAACGAGTCCCCCTCTCCTCACTCCCTCCTCCCATCCACCCCCTCTGTCCCTCTCTCCCTCTCCCTCCTTGGTCCCCGTCCCCAGGCCTCTAGCACCCAAGAAGAGCCATGTGTTTCTAAATGGGATTGGATGGGAAATCGAAGCAGGGCTTCTCTGTTTATCAGCTCCTACGCCTGGCAAATTGGTGACAGCAGCACCAACGAACCAACCTCCTCAACAACCCTCCACCTCCCCCCTCCTTCCCCCATCTCCACTCACCTACCCCCCAGAGCAGCTGGATCTGTTGTTCATTTTTATTACTGATGTCAGGTGAGGGGCAGGACACGGGAGCTGCCTAATGTGAACCACCCCCCCGACACACCACCTCCACCTTCACTCATTCCCTCCACTGCCCTCTCCTCTGCTAACCAGAGCCACAGCCACAGTCCTCCCAGACATGTCACCACCGCAGGCGTTACACCTTAACCCACCAGGAAGACGGGGGAGAGACCATACACACTACTGTACTTAGAGGAGACATTATACATCACTACTTAGAGTGCGTGTGTGTGAGAGTGCGTGAGTGCGTGTGTGTGTGCCTATGTGTGGTGTGTGTGTGTGCCTATGTGTGTGTGTGTGTGTGTGTGTTGTGTGTGTGTGTGCTCCCTCCCTCCACCGGCTCATTGCACGCTCACTGGACTACACTGACACTCCAACACACACACACACACACACACATTACGTATGCTCACACAGACAAACACACACATGCATATTGATTGATGCTACATACACTCACACTCAGACACACTTTCACACTCTTTCAAACTCTTCACATACACTGCTGCTACTCTGTTTACTATCTATACTGTTTGCATAGTCACTTTCACCCCTACCTACAGTACATATTACCTCAACTACCTCATACCCCTGCACATTGACTCGGTACCAGTACTCCTTGTATATAGTCTCATTATTGTTATTTTATTGTGTTACTATTACCTTTTATTTTCTTTGCAAATATTTCTTACTTTTTAACTCGGCATTGTTGGTTAGGGGCTCATAAGTCAGCATTTCACAGTCTACACCTGTTGTATTCGGTGCATGTGACAAAGTTAGATTTGATTTGTGACAGGCTTATGTGATTATGGGTAGTTTTGTGAGGCCCTCTGCACTTGTCATGTGTTGTACAGGAGCCTCCTATTCACACCGCCCTCTCCTGTCTGATCTTATCAATGGAGAGAGAATGAGAGCGGGCATGGGTTAGAGCGTTGCAGGGCCTAACTAACTGAACACACAACCCATTGCCAATGTAGCTAACTGCTTACAATGATGCCATTTAATAGTGTATTGATTCTGCCTGTACAGGGTCAATCATGGGTTCAATAGTGTGTGTGCTGGGTGGGGAGAGGGGGAAAGGGGGAGGTGGGGTATCTGGTCTCCTGCTGTGTTCGTTCTACCCCGTCCTCCTTTGTGTGGACCAAGGTGTCTAGTGAGGAGTGAAGGGGTGAACTCAACGCCCCCTTTGTTAAGGGAATCACATGCCTGCGTCTAGCCAGATCGGAGCGGAGGGCAAGGTGTCCACTAAGAGTCTATAATATGGTAGGGAGACAGTAGCTGTTTGATTACAGATAGGCTATGTTGTTTGTGTGACAGGAGAATTCCATTGATGTTGATGTGTGTTGGGAGTCTGGTTGTGTGTGATCTGTGATGTATGTAGTATGATGTTGATTGACCCAGATATTCTGACTTCTGGCAGCAGAACATGGAGCCAAATAACACAATGCAACACCACTGGGATCCTTCACACACACACACACACACACACACACACACTACACACACACACACACACAACACACACACACACACCACCACCACACACATCACACACACACACACACACACACAGCACACACACACACACACACATCCACTAGTCGTACGTTGCTGAGAATCAGGACCCTATAGAGCGTCATGCCTCAGGACAGAGTGATCTCAAATTTAGAATTTCTTAAGAGATGTCATTAGTGAATATTTCTAAAGCTAGTTGTAAAAGCCCTTTTGGGT
>NW_019944068.1:115627-120794 GCF_002910315.2 Salvelinus sp. IW2-2015
AATAGATCCTTTGTAAATAGCTCCCTTCTTGCAATCAAGCGGCAGCTCTCTGCACATGCAGCATTAAAAATTGATCCTTAGCAGCGCGAGCCGGGGTGAAGCGCTAACATCACTGCCAAATGACTGATTAAAAAGAAAAACCTTTAATCTTTGCTTAAAAGTGTCTACTGCCTTGGCATGCCTTCCACCAAGCTCTACCATCTTTCAGAGCTTGGGGGGTTGGGGGGAAAGGCAGGGGGTGCCGCGGGGTGAGGCAGGGGGGGTCGCCGAAGAGGAAACAGGGTCACACTCAGACGAAGACCCCGTCGTTGTAAAGCTCGAAGTATAGTTCTAGCAGATCTAGGATCAGTTTTTTCATACTTCCTTCACTCCACTTCTCACTCTTTCACTCATTCCTTCACTAATTCAGTCCTTCACCCTCAATCACGGTCTTTTGTTAATTAAATGCACTTTAAATGAACTGCAATTTGATTTGATTTAGCCCCACTTTAAGCATTGGGAGGTTGAATACATACAACCAGCCATACGGTCAGGAGGTCAAGTGCAGTCCAGTTGACCTGGCGAGAGGGAAGTGGATTTCAGGTTGCTGCACCAGAGAAGAAATACCAGGAATCTATGAATTTTGCTCTTAGCGACATTCTGTTCATCCACCACAAGAGAGTTATGTCAATAAACCATGTGCTAATGACGTTATATGAAATACGCTATCTGTATTGGAAGCCGATTGATGTGTTCAGTCGCTGTCTCAAGTTCTCTGCAACATATGAGTAGACAGAGTAAAGAGAGAGTCTGAGGGAAAGAAAAAGAGGGCAAGAGAGAGAGAGAAGGAGAGAGAGAGAGAGAGACAGAGAGCGAGCGAGAGAGACAGAGAGAGAGAGAGAGAGAGAGAGAGAGAGAGAGAGAGAGAGAGAGAGAGAGAGTTTGAAGGGGATTCTTGACAGTGCACAGCAGAGGAGACTGTGTGTTTTTGCTGGTATTTTAGAGAGCAGAGAGGGATATAGGGAATGTGCCCTCACAGAGACTGGAGTTGGCTTCAAAGTAAGTAGGTAAAGTAAGATACACACACTCCCTCTTTACTCAGCCAATATTACTCTCACTCACTCACTCACTTACTTATTCATACACTCACTCACTCACGCACTCACTCACTCACGCACTCACTCACTCACTCACTCACTCACTCACTCACTCACTCACTCACTCAATCACTTACTTATTCATACACTCACTCACTCACTCGTCCTTCCTTCTCTCACTTCTCACTCATCGACGCCTTCCTTCACCCATTCAACCCTTCAATCCCTTCATCACTTTTTATCCCCTCATTCCACTCATATTTTCTATAGTCATTCCACTCATATTTTCTATAGTCATTCCACTCATATTTTATATAGTCATTCCACTCATATTTTATATAGTCAGTCCACTCATATTTTATATAGTCAGTCCACTCATATTTAAATATTCAGTCCACGTCATATTTTCTCTATTAGAGTACGTCCTCTATTTTAAAAAGAATAACTATCATTTCCACTCATCATTTAAATACATAGTCAGTCCACTCATATTTTTATAGTCATCCACGTCGATTTTATATATAGTCGTCATCATGATTTTATATAGTATTCCACTCATTTTTATAATAGTCATTTCCAGCTCATATTTTAATATAGTCAGTCCACTCATATTTTAATAAATGTCATTGCTTTTATTTCCACTATATTTTTTATATATGGTGTCCACTATATTTTTATATAGTAGGTCCAATCTATATTTTTAATATAGTCAGTCCACCTCATATTTTATTAGTAATTCACTCATATTTTAATATAGTCTTTTTGGGGTCTCATTTATTCAGCACATTTCACTCCCCCTAAAAAATTAAAGAATGAAAATATATCAATCTCCTTCATACACACACGACACACACACAACAGCAGAATTCACACAAACACACACACACACCGCACACACACACACACTGACACACACACAGAGAGTCACAGACGACACACACACATGGCACACAACACACACACACAACACGAACACACACACACTTCACATTCAGACACACACCCACACACACACACACACCTAGTTACACCAAACAAGTTTAGCCACATTGTATTGCACACCACATAACCACCACCCTCCTCCCCATCGCCCTGTCATCCAGGTGTTTACTGTCATTTCTAGGGTTTTGTCTAATCCTCTCACCACTCCAGAGGCTCCCCTCTCTGACATGTCACTGGCTTTACTCTCTCTCTCTCGTTCTCTCTATTTCGCTCTCTCTATCACACACAGACATACATATACACACATACACACACACGTTGACACAAACGTTTATTGGTGCACTCTCATGCAAACACACGCAAAATTTACACATGCACCAAAAAGATTTCAGACTATTTTCCAGTCACATGCTGAGTTTACTGTAACCATTAATTAAAAAACCTGATTTACTGTAACTAATTGAGACAAATAAGATAGACAAAGAAAATGAATGGATACTAGAGAAACTAGAGAAGCACGAAGTGAAACTCACAGGACCAGAATGTATTTCTGCTCTACTTTCATTAAGCAGCCAGGTCACCCGTGATACAAGTCAGGATTAGACGTCCATCCATGTCTGAGGACGTTGGGAGATGACGTGGAAACCGGCCACCAGGTTCAACAGTGAGCGCTGTTACCTTCAAGTAGGTTTCAGTTTTGCTAGGGTGTTGGGGATGGGGATGTTGGATGGGCTTGAGTATCTTTTTCTGGTGCAGACAGACACACACACACACACACACACACATACACAGCATCTGCCACTAGTGCAGACGGTTGCATGTTCGAATACAGCAATAGAAAGTTGTTTTTCACGATTTTTGATTTAAAGCTATCCCAAACCTTAACCCTTACCTTAACCATTCAGAGTTAATACCTATCCCAAACCTTAACCCTTACCTTATTCATTCAGAGTTAATACCTATCCTAAACCTTAACCCTTACCTTAATCATTCAGAGTTAATACATATCCCAAACCTTAACCTTTACCTTAATCATTCAGAGTTAATACCTATCCCAAACCTTAACCCTTACCTTAATCATTCAGAGTTAAAACCTATCCTAAACCTTAACCCTTACCTTAATCATTCAGAGTTAATACCTATCCCAAACCTTAACCCTTACCGTAACCATTTTGGAGATAATGCCTAAACTTAAGCCTAACCTTAAAAAGTTGGAGTTAAGGATAAACTTAACCTTAAACACTTTGAAATGTTACATTTGGAACAACTTCAATATTTGACGTTTGAGAAACATGGATGAACGTCTAGATCTGAAGTGAGACCGTGAGAGCTTGTTGCATTAAGAAGTCTGTTTCCACTGTGTGTGTGTGTGTGTGTGTATGTGTGTGTGTGTGTGTGTGTGTGTGTGTGTGTGTGTGTGTGTGTGTGTGTGTGTGTGTGTGTGTGCGTGCGTGCGTTGCGTGCGTGCGTGCGTGTGCGTGCGTGCGTGCGTTGCGTGCGTGCGTGCGTGCGTGCGTGCGTTGCCGTGGCGTGCGTGCGTGTCGTGCGTAGCGTGCGTGTGGGTGGGTGTGTGTTTGCATGTGAGCGATCGAGAAAGATATCTGCTTAATTACTTACACTCCAAATCCTACTTAATTGGTAGCACATTTTAAAACGGGTTAGACGTTGCAGGGCAGTTTTTCTCCTACCTTACTTCACTGCATAGCATCTGATAATGGGTTCAGGTGAGCTCTATTGATCTGTCTGAGCGCTTTAGACTGGGAACACCTCTGTGATAACTTAGACAGAACACGCAGCATCACACACACAGCCAGGCTCTCCTTTTCCTCATGTCTTACTGCTCCTGGCTTCACTAGGTCCTGTGTAGCTCAGTTGGTAGAGCATGGCTAAGCACCAGGGCTGGGTTTGATTCTCACGGGGGACCAGTATGAAAAAAGTATTCAAATGTATGCAGTCACTACTGTAAGTCGCAAACCTGGATAAGATTGTTTACAAAAAAATGTAAATAAAATGCAAGGTGACATTTGTTGAGTCACAACTCCATTGACACTGTGGCTGTGCAATGAGTGGGTATTACATTTAGCCCTTAATAAGGCAATTAGAATTTATTACCACAGTGCTCACGGAAGGTGACCTTATGGCAAGGCAAACTACCCATCTTCTTTCCTCACTTTAGCAAGACAGTGGTGTGTGTGTGTGTGTGTGTGGTGTGTGTGTGTGTGAGTGTGTGTGTGTGTGGCGTGTGCGTGTGCGTGTGCGTGTGCGTGTGCGTGTGCGTGTGGCGTGTGCCGTGTGCGTGTGCGTGTGCGTGTGCGCGTGTGCGTGTGCGTGTGTGTGTGTGTGTGTGTGTGTGTGTGTGTGTGTGTGTGCGTGTGTGTGCGTGCGTGTTTTAATTATTTTTCTTCCTCCCCCGGTCCCTGTTAACCCCGCTGAGGTGGACTCCACAACCCGTTCCCCGGCTGCTCGGCTGGCTCGTAGCCGCCTCGTTTGATGACCAGGGACCAGGTGCCCTGAGACAGAAAATACAGAGAAGGAGAAAGAGAGGAAGAAAGAAGAGAGAGGAGAGAAAAAGAGGGAGAGAAAGAGGAAGAGAAGAGAGGGAGAAAGAGGAAGAGAAAGAATGGGAGAGAAAAGAGGGAGAGACAGAGAGGGAGAGAAAGAGGGAGAAAAGGGAGAGAGGGAGAGAAAAGAGAGGGAGAGAAAAAGAGGGAGAGAAAGAGGGGGAGAGAAAGAGGGGGAGGAGAAACGAGAGGGAGAGAAAGAGAGGGAGAGAAAAGAGGGAGAGAAAGGAGGGAAAGATCAGGGGAAGAGAGAGAGGAAAACGGACGTTAGCTGATCCAGTGGTTGACATGACGCGGGCCCCGGTCTGAGATTGACGGGACAGGAAATGGCCACGCGGGAGAGTGGAATGAAAGGAGGATGGCAGGTCGGGTGGGCCCTTGGGGGGATGGAGGAGGGGTGGCAGCAGCTACAGATCTCACAGTCTCTGTCAGAATTAGACCGTTCATCCCCATGTTTTCAAACATCAAATTCAAATCAAATTTTTGGTGGTGATGGTAGTGATGATGAAGTGTGGTGTGGTGATGATGAAGTAGGTGGATGATGTGGTGATAGGTGTGTTGAGGTGTGGGATGGTAGTGATGATGAAG
>NW_019944068.1:120819-135879 GCF_002910315.2 Salvelinus sp. IW2-2015
AGAGGGAGAGGGATTGGACTGTCTCTACTCTGATAGCTCCAGGAAAAGGAAGATGCAATGGCACCGAAGCCTCCTGTCAACAGACATGGGGCTTTCGTCTGTGATGCCAACTCAGCGAAAACAATGACCTCGGACCTTTCAGCAGAACTCAACTCTGTGGAATGGAGGCGGCAGCCATGTGTGGAATCCTCTGGGAGTGAATCCAAGGTGAACAGCCACCTCAAGGGTCCAATGTGTCCCAGGACCACAGTGCTGGATGACTTTTTGGTGATTTTTTGTTTATTTTTTCGTTAAACCAGCCAACGGCTTTCCTAAAGGTTGAATGCTTGTGGTGTTGAAGACGTAAAGATCTTAACCTTGTCTGAGACATTCACTGTGGTGAAGTGTCCTCTGTATTCTTTCGTCTTAATCATTCCCATGTGTTGCTACTATGCTCATCTGACTGTGAGAAACTGATTTGCTGCAGAGATAACACAAGTACAACATGTCCTTGCTTAGTGAGGAACAACGATCACTTACACAAAACAGGTTGTTTTTTGAATCCTCAGGAAATGTGATAATGTTTTGTTCCATTTCCCTCCTCCTTTTTCATGGTGAGAGGTTCCCTTCAAAGTAGTATCTACTGTTATAGACAGTATAGACTGGTGTTTGTGGTGTGTGTGCGTGCCGACCTGTCTCTCTGTCTGTGTGAATGTGTGTCTAATGCTCCATGCGTACCCTGCCAATCGATTCAAGGTGAGGCTTGTCGATTGAACACACCAGCACTGTGCTCCTTGCCCCACCCCAAAGCAGTCCCACCCTGTCCCCTCTCCCCACCTCATCTGCAGTCTATCAATAACCCCATCAACAGTCCTATTGATCCACCCCACCCACCCTTCCTCCTCCCCGGTGGAATGGAAACGGCGTCTGCGCAGGTTAATTTTTAACAGATTTACAATAAAGGTGAAGTTATTATTAACTCTTCCGGCTGTGGCGTCCTCTCTGGTATAGGATGAGTTACAGCCGACGTATAGAATCTGCCGGAATAGGATGATAGGCCCTGTTCATAACTCACTAGCTGATGTCCAGTTAGTCAATCACTTGATCTGTAATCACAAATGCTGCCAGAAATGACATGAGTGCTGAGCTGTAATACAAGTGCTTACTTCTCCTGCTCTGTCTCTTAAGTGTTTTTGACAGACCCCCTCTGTCCCAGGAGGCACGGCTGTGAAACAAAATCCCCATATAAACTGCCTCATTGTCTCGGCTAGTGTGTGTGTTTGTGTGTCGTGTGTGTGTGTGTGTGTGCTTCTAACTATTTCCTCTACTGTACTGTTTACCTCATATCTCTGTAGAGAAAATCTCTTGTTGAATTGTCACTCTGTGAGACAAATGATCCACACTTCAGTGAAGAACATGGCATTTCCAACACCGTCATGTAGCTACTATTTCTAAGAGCTACCGTGTGTGTGTGTGTGTGTGTGTGTGTGTGTGTGTGTGTGTGTGTGTGTGTGTGTGTGTGTGTGTGTGTGTGGTGTGTGTGTGTGTGTGTGTGTGTGTGTGTGTGTGTGTGTGTGTGTGTGTGGTGTGTGTGTGTGTGTGTGTTGTGTGTGTGTGTGTGTGTGTGTGTGTGTGTGTGTGTGTGTACTGTAATTAGATTATTAGTGGTGAGCACTATTTCTTCGTCCTCCAGACACCATGCCTGCAAACAAACCCAGGTCCCTGTTACCACGCTGAGGGTGGACTCCGCCACCGTTCCCGGCTGCTCAGCTGGGGCTCCTGGCCGCCTCGTTTGATGACCAGGGGAAACCAGGTGCCTGAGAAGAAAAATACAGAGAAGGAGAAAGCGAGGAGAGAAAGAGAGGGAGAGAAAGAAGAGGGAGAGAAAGAGAGGGAGAGAGAAAAGAAGGAGAGAAAGAAGAGGGAAAGATACAGGGGAAGAGAGAGGGAAACGGACCGTTACGTGATCCAGCGTTGACATGACGCGGGCCCCGTCTGAGATTGACGGGACAGGAAATGGCCACGCGGAGAGTGGAATGAAAAGGAGGATGGCAGGTCCGGTGGGCCATGGGGGGATGGAGGAGGGGTGGCAGAGCTACCAGATCTCACAGTCCTCTGTCAGAATTAGACGTTCATCCATGTTTCTCAAACATCAAATTTCAAATCAAATTTTTGGTGGTGATGGTAAGTGATGAATGATGGTGGTTTGGGTTGGATGGTAGTTGATGATGATGGTGGTGGTGATGTAGTGGTGATGGTGAAGGTGACGGTTGTGGTGACAGTGGCGATGATGTTGGTGCTGATGGTGAAGGTGATGGTGGTGGTGGTGGTGATGAATGGTAGTAGTGATGGTGGTGGTAATGATGAAAGCGGTAATGGAGTTGATGTTGAAGGTGTTGGTGATGGTGTTGATGTTGAAATTGGTGGTGATGGTGTTGAAGGTTGTGGTGATGGTGAAGGTGGTGTTGATGTTGATTGCGGTGGTGGTGATGCTGAGGTGGTGGTGATGGTGTTGATGTTGAAGGTGGTGGTGATGGTGGTGATGGTGGTGAATGGTGTTGATGTTGAAGGTGGTGGTGATGTGAAAGTAGTGGGTGTGGTGATGATGGTGGTTGATGGTGGTGACCGGTGGTGTGATGGGTGGTGATGGTGGTGACGGTGTTGGTGATGGGGGTGACGGTGGTGGGTGATGGTGGGTGATGGTAGTGACGGTGGTGGTGATGGTGGTGACGGTGATGGTGGTGAAGGTGGTGAAGGTAGTGGTGTAGTGGTGTTGATGTTGAAGATGGTGGTGAAGGTGGTGGTGGTGATGGTGTTTATGGTGGTGGTGTTACTGAACCCCAGAAGGAAAGCCATCCAGAAGCACACTGGTTCCTTAAGCCAGCCTTGGCAATGCTCCCTGTCCCCAGCCACACCCACTGCCACAGACCAGGATGTGGACCAGGACCAGGAGACCAGCAGGCAGCCTCACACCCAGGGATAATAGGGACCCTCCTCTACTGTACCTGTTTAACTCAAATCTCTATAGAGAAAAAACTCTCTTCTTGAATTGTCACTCTTTGAGACAAATGATTCACACTTCAGTGAAGAACATGACATTTCCAACACCGTCGTGTAACTACTACTTCTAAGAGCTGCTGGTAAGGCCACACTGGATCCCTCTCATATTTCCACATAACAGTGACATCCCAAAGTCTTCCACAGAGGATCAAGACAGCTATTGATTTTTACTGTTGATCTGTTTTTCCTGCCTTCTATAATGATTGAGCTGATGGTGGTGATGTTGAAGGTGGTGGTGGTGACGGTGGTGAAGGTAGTGATGGTAGTGGTGATAGTGGAGTGGTGAAGATAGTAGTGGTGGTGACGGTGGTGAAGGTAGTGGTGGTAAGTGGTGATAGTGGTGGTGGTGATGGTGGTGATAGTAGTGGTGGTGATGGTTGTGGTGGTGACGGTGTTGAAGGTAGTGGTGTGGTGATGGTGGTGTTAAGGTAGTGGATGGTAGTGGTGACAGTGGGTCGGTGTGATGGTGGTGATAGTGAGTGGTGGTGATGGTTGTGGTGGTGACGGTGGTGAAGGTAGTGGTGGTAGTGGTGATAGTGGTGGTGGTGATGGTGGTGAAGGTAGTGATGGTAGTGGTGATAGTGGTAGTGGTGAAGATAGTAGTGGTGGTGGGGATGATGGTGGTGTACATTTCCAACTCCATCATGTAACTACTACTTCTAAGAGCTGCTGGTAAGGCCACATGGGATCCCTCTCATATTTCCACATAACAGTGACATCCCAAAGTCTTCCACAGAGGGATCAAGACAAGTATTGATTTTTACCGTTGATCTGTTTTTCCTGCCTTCTATATGTTTTCTATTTGAACTGTAACATGGTTGTTATGTGCAGAATACCATTTATCCCATGAGTATTAGACAATGTGTGCTTCCCAGTCTTCTTTATGGCAATAGAGGGAATAGATCTGGCCTGGCTTATGAAGATGGAGGTCGTGTTTCTAAGAGGTTGACACAAAACTTCAACAGCTCAAAGCTCATTCATACTGTTCTGCTATGCCCAAAAAGCCATAGGATGTAATGGCACTGTAATGATTTGACCTATTGCTCAGGGCCTCCAACCCAGTACGGCGAAGCAACAACCCTCCCCATATGAATAGAATAATATACTATGGTATAAATACTATAGTATTCACTGTGATGTTTTTTCAGACTTTACTGTAGTAAAAGAAAACTGTAGTATTTCAGCTTAAGTAATTAAAATGTAGTATTGTAGTAGACTGCAGTATTTACTGTATTGGTTTTGCAGAATGTAGTATTTACTGTAGTGTTTTTGCAGACTGTAGTATTTACTGTAGTGTTTTTGCAGACTGAAGTATTTACTGTAGTGTTTTTGCAGACTGTAGTATTTACTGTAGTGTTTTTGCAGACTGAAGTATTTACTGTAGTGTTTTTGCAGACTGTAGTTTTACTGTAGTGTTTTTGCAGACTGAAGTATTTACTGTAGTGTTTTTGCAGACTGTAGTTTTATTGTAGTGTTTTTGCAGACTGTATTATTTACTGTAGTGTTTTTGCAGACTGTAGTATTTACTGTAGTGTTTTTGCAGACTGTAGTTTTACTGTAGTGTTTTTGCAGACTGTAGTATTTACTGTAGTGTTTTTGCAGACTGAAGTATTTACTGTAGTATTTTTGCAGACTGTAGTATTTACTGTAGTGTTTTTGCAGACTGTAGTATTTACTGTAGTGATTTTGCAGACTGTAGTATTTACTGTAGTGTTTTTGCAGACTGTAGTATTTACTGTAGTAATTTTGCAGACTGTAGTATACTTTTTATTATTTAATGTGGCAATTTTGCAGAAATTACAGTGGATTTTACTATAGTGTTTTTGTTTTATTGTATTTTATATAGAAGTGGAGGCTTTCTCCTTGAGAAAACCTATTGGAGAAATACTAAAATAGAACATTTTCCATAACCTGTAAACAGACAGACAGATAGATAGACAGATAGATAGATAGGTAGATAGATAGATAGATAGATAGATAGGCTATGTGCACACTGCCCACAAAATGAGGTGGAAACTGAGCTGCACTTCCTAACCTCCTGCCCAATGTATGACCATATTAGAGAGACATAATTTCCTCAAGATTACACAGATCCACAAAGAATTTGAAAACAAATCCAATTTTGATAAAACTCCCATATCTACTGGGAGAAATTCCACAGTGTGCCATCACAGCAGCAAGATTTGTGACCTGTTGCCAAACAGAAAAGGGCAACCAGTGAAGAACAACCACCATTGTAAATACAACCCATATTTATGCTTATTTATTTAACTTGTGTGCTTTAACCATTTGTACATTGTTACAACACTGTATAAATATATAATATAACATTTGTAATGTCTTTATTGTTTTGAAACTTCTGTATGTGTAATGTTTACTGTTAATTTGTATTGTTTATTTCACTTTGTAATAATATCTACCTCACTTGCTTTGGCAATGTTAACACATGTTTCCCATGCCAATAAAGCCCCTTGAATTGAATTGAATTGAATTGAATAGATAGTAGATAGATAGATAGATAGATAGATAGATAGAATAGATAGATGATAGATAGATAGATAGATAGAATAGATAGATAGATAGATAGATAGATAGATAGATAGATAGATAGATAGATAGATAGATAGATAAGATAGATAGATAGATAGATAGATAGATAGATAGATAGATAAGATAGATAGATAGATAGATAGATAATAGATAGATAAGATAGATAGATAAGATAGATAGATAGATAGATAGATAGATAGATAGATAGATAGATAGATAGATATAGATAGATAGATAGATAGATAGATAATAGATAGAATAGATAGATAGATAGATAGATAGATTGAAACAAATCCATTTTGATAAACTCCCATATCTACTGGGTGAAATTCCACAGTGTGCCATCACAGCAGCAAGATTTGTGACCTGTTGCCACAAGACTACTGTTTGCTGATGATCTGGTGCTTCTGCACCAACCAAGGAGGGCCTACAGCAGCACCTAGATCTTCTGCAGAGATTCTGTCAGACCTGGGCCCTGACAGTAAATCTCAGTAAGACCAAAATAATGGTGTTCCAAAAAAGGTCCAGTCACCAGGACCACAAATTCCATCTAGACACCGTTGCCCTAGAGCACACAAAAAACTATACATACCTCGGCCTAACATCAGCACCACAGGTAACTTCCACAAAGCTGTAAACGATCTGAGAGACAAGGCAAGAAGGGCCTTCTATGCCATCAAAAGGAACATAAATTTCAACATACCAATTAGGATCTGGCTAAAAATACTTGAATCAGTCATAGAGCCCATTGCCCTTTATGGTTGTGAGTCTGGGGTCCGCTCACCAACCAAGATTTCACAAAATGGGACAAACACCAAATTGAGACTCTGCATGCAGAATTCTGCAAAAATATCCTCCGTGTACAACGTAGAACACAAATAATGCATGCAGAGCAGAATTAGGCCGATACCCACTAATTATCAAAATCCAGAAAAGAGCCGTTAAATTCTACAACCACCTAAAAGGAAGCGATTCCCAAACCTTCCATAACAAAGCCATCACCTACAGAGAGATGAACTTGGAGAAGAGTCCCCTAAGCAAGCTGGTCCTAGGGCTCTGTTCACAAACACAAACACACCCCACAGAGCCCCAGGACAACAGCACAATTAGACCCAACCAAAATCATGAGAAAACAAAAAGATAATTACTTGACACATTGGAAAGAATTAACAAAAAAAACAGAGCAAACTAGAATGCTATTTGGCCTAAACAGAGAGTACACAGTGGCAGAATACCTGACCACTGTGACTGACCCAAACTTAAGGAGCTTTGACTATGTACAGACTCAGTGAGCATAGCCTTGCTATTGAGAAAGGCCGCCGTAGGCAGACATGGCTCTCAAGAAAGACAGGCTATGTGCACACTGCCACAAAATGAGGTGGAAACTGAGCTGCACTTCCTAACCTCCTGCCCAATGTATGACCATATTAAGAGAGACATATTTCCCTCAGATTACACAGATCCACAAAGAATTTGAAAACAAATCCAATTTTGATAAACTCCCATATCTACTGGGAGAAATTCCACAGTGTGCCATCACAGCAGCAAGATTTGTGACCTGTTGCCACAAGAAAAGGGCAACCAGTGAAGAACAAACACCATTGTAAATACAACCCATATTTATGCTTATTTATTTTAACTTGTGTGCTTTATCCATTTGTACATTGTTACAACACTGTATATATATAATATAACATTTGTAATGTCTTTATTGTTTTGAAACTTCTGTATGTGTAATGTTTACTGTTAATTTGTATTGTTTATTTCACTTTTGTTTAATATCTACCTCACTTGCTTTGGCAATGTTAACACATGTTTCCCATGCCAATAAAGCCCCTTGAATTGAATTGAAAATAGATAGATATATTAGATAGATAGATAGATAGATAGATAGATAGATAGATAGATAGATAGATAGAATAGATAGTAGATAGATAGATAGATAGATAGATAGATAGATAGATAGATAAGATAGATAGATAGATAGATAAGATAGATTAGATAGATAGATAGATAGATAGATAGATAGATAGATAGATAGATAGATAGATAGATAGATAGATAGATAGATAGATAGATTAGATAGATAGATAGATAGATAGATAGATAGATAGATAGATAGATAGAGATAGATAGATAAGATAGATAGATAGATAGATAGATAGATAGATAGATAGATAGATAGATAGATAGATAGATAGATAAGATAGATAGATAGTAGATAGATAGATAGATAGATAGATAGATAGAATAGATAATACAAATCCAATTTTGATAAACTCCATATCTACTGGGTGAAATTCCACAGTGTGCCATCACAGCAGCAAGATTTGTGACCTGTTGCCACAAGAAAAGGGCAACCAGTGAAGAACAACACCATTGTAAATACAACCCATATTTATGCTTATTATTTTAACTTGTGTGCTTTAACCATTTGTACATTGTTACAACACTGTATATATATAATATGACATTTGTAATGTCTTTCTTGTTTTGAAACTTCTGTATGTGTAATGTTTACTGTTAATTTGTATTTGTTTATTTCACTTTTGTATAATATCTACCTCACTTGCTTTGGCAATGTTACCACATGTTTCCCATGCCAATAAAGCCCCTTGAATTGAATTGAATTGAATTTGAAATAGATAGATAGATTAGATATAGATAGATAGAGTAGATAGATAGATAGAATAGATAGATAGATAGATAGATAGATGAGATAGATAGATAGATAGATAGATAGATTAGATAAGATAGATAGATAGATAGATAGATAGATAGATAGATGAGATAGATAGATAGATAGATAGATAGATATAGCTAGATAGATAGATAGATAGATAGATAGATAGATAGATAGATAGATAGATAGATAGAATTAGATAGATAGATAATAGATTAGATAGATAGATAGATAGATAGATAGATAGATAGATAGATAGATAGATAGATAGATAGATAGATAGATAGATAGATAGATAGATAGATAGATAGAGATAGATAGATAGATAGATAGATAGATAGATAGATAGATAGATAGATAGATAGATAGAATAGATAGATTAGATAGATAGATAGATAGATAGATACGATAGATAGATAGATAGATAGATAGATAGATAGATAGATAGATAGATAGATAGATAGATAGATAGATAGATAGATAGATAGATAGATAGATAGATATTGGGATATATGGGAAGGGAATGGGCAGGGCATATGCAAATAAAATACTGTAGTATTTACTATCCTTAAAAAATAATTGTGTTATTGCTGACATTACTGTTATTACTGAATACTACAGTAAAAAAAAAATTGGATAGTACTATAGTATTTACTATAGTATTCTACAGTATATTACAACATTCTATAGTAAATACTACACATAGATTTTTATTCATTTTTTTTACCTTTATTTAATTAAGCAAGTCAGTTAAGAACAAATTCTTATTTTACAATGACGGCCTACCCCGGCCAACCCGTCCCCTAACCCGGCCAACCCGTCCCCTACCCCGGCCAACCCCTCCCCTAACCCGGCCAACCCGTCCCCTAACCCGGACGACGATGGGCTTATTGTGCGTCGCCCTATGGGACTCCTGATCACAGCCGGTTGTAATACAGCCCGGGATCAAACCAGGGTCTGAAGTGATGCCTCTAGCACTAAGATGCAGTGCCTTAGACCGCTGCGCCACTTCGGAGCCCTCAAAAGATACTAAATGATCGAAGAATGCTACATTATGTAGTATAGTATTCTACCGTATACTACAGTCTACTACATCATTCTATAGTAAGTACTGTAGTATTCTATAGTACATTGTAGTATTGTTTTAATGTGAGTCTATTGTTCCACAGCGTCCACCGCAGCCTCTGGCATCATGAGGTGGGGTGAGACAGCTTTATTGATACGCCCTGACCTTAATAATTATACAATGGCCAGCTTGCACTATTGATCATCCCTATTGATAAAAAACATATTTCACTGTAAAGGTCTGTTGATTTGACGCATTACGGCGTAAATGTCTCCGCACAAGCATGCCAGCCATGCAGGGCCTCCCACTACTGAGTGATGGATGTGAACCAAACAAAGATAAATACTGTCTCGCATACAAACACCTATTCAGATGGTGCCACAGATGTCACTCTTTAGTAGCCGATAATATTCCTGCACAGCAGGAAATGCAAACTTGCAGGTTATGCTTCTATGGTTTGTAATTTCCACTTTGAATTTTCAGGCTTGATTTGCCCGAACAAAAAATGTATCAACCCCTACAAATATGTCCATTAATTATAATCCACATAATAATTCACATTTCCTGTTGATTCAGGATTATTTTCGTGTTGTAACAAATTGGCTCAAATTAAGATCCTATATCTGTAGTAATACAGTTAAAGACAAATAAAGAAATAATGAAATCCATATCTCTATGCAATACTGGGGGAGTAAGCACGTAGAGATGACAAGTGGGATCTCCTATCCAGCTGCTGGTATGATGTCATATATATGATGGTGTTTATGGGGCGTCGGCTTCATCTTATCACGATTTGTATTGTCAGTGGTGGTTGAATCTGCGTGGCGGTAATGGAGGCTGATGTGGCTCTAATGCCCCATGGTAAACGGGAATAGAGATGAATGTGACAGAACACAGAGAGAACCACTGTATATAAACTGCCTCTGGAGCTGATGTGTTCAGACGGGGAGGGAGGAAGGGAGTAGTCTAATGTGTCCTTTCTGGTATTCAAATGCCCAATCCCTCACAATCCATTCCTCCAAGACACTTTAATCCACCGTTGTCGTATTCAAGAGCAACATGAAGTATATCATGTTTTATTGTGGTGTTTAGTTTTTCCAATGCTTTATATGGTATCTGATTACTTAGGTGATCTATGACAATGGCTGTGCTATGACAGTAACAAAGGGGAAAGGAGGGGCTATGTAATACACACTGGTGTCTATGGTGTAGCACATTATCATTCTTTCATCTTCTCATGGAAAAATAAAACACGGCATTAGTAGGAAAACCAAATCTATTACAATTGGAGGGAAGGAAAATAGACCTTCAGGTTAGAATGTGATGCAGGAGAAAATGTTTCCGCCTCGGAGCACAGTTCAAACACGTTTTCTTTTTCTTCTTTTTCTGGCTGAGCTCTGAACCACTCGGGGGCTGTTCCAAAAGGCCATGTTGCAGGCTGCTTTTCCCATTTAAGGGACAAAACGCTTGAAGCCTGGGTGTAGAGTAATAGACCGACTCAGCCTCGGCTGCCCCGATTGCAGCCGCTCCCGAAAGGCGAAACCACGTTTTGGCACTGCCCATAAAAGTCCTTTGGTGGGAGGTTGAAACAGAGAAATGTATTTTAATCAGTAGTGAATTGATTTACAAGTTAAGAGTACACCATAGACTAGTCTGCTTGTAACTGAAAGGCACAGTGGATCTGGGTCCATTTCCTTAGATTAATTTTCCAAGCAAACCATGTCTTAATTTCTTTGGTAGAGAGCAGGGCCTGGGTCCTCTGAAGTCAGAATCTAGGACATGAACACAGTACTACTACACAGTTGAAGTCAGAAGTTTACATACACCTTAGCCACCATTTTGCCACAACTTTGGAAGTATGCTTGGGGTCATTGTGCATTTGGAAGACCCATTTGCGACCAAGCTTTAACTTCCTGACTGATATCTTGAGATGTTGCTTCAATATACCCACATAATTTTCGTTCCTCATGATGCCATCTATTTTGTGAAGTGCACCAGTCCCTCCTGCAGCAAAGCACCCCCACAACATGATGCTGCCACCCCCACACTTTACGGTTGGGATGGTGTTCTTCTTGTTTAATATGTTTACTATGTCTGTTTAATATGTTTAATGTTTGTTTAATATGAGTCTGTTAAATATGTTTAATATGTCTGTTTAATATGAGTCTGTTAAATATGTTTAATATGTCTGTTTAATATGTTTAATATGTCTGTTTAATATGAGTCTGTTTAATATGTTTAATATGTCGGTTTAATATGTTTAATATGTCTGTTTAATATGTCTGTTTGATATGTTTAATAAGTCTGTTTAATATTTGTAATATGTATGTTTAATATGAGTCTGTTTAATATGTGAAATCATTAGAGAATATTCACACCAGTCGGTCATATCTACCAGACAATACTGCCAGAAGAAAGAAAAACATTCATATCACAATTCCTGCTTTTCAAAATGCTAATGTCAAGCCACAACATGGCTACAATACGAGTTGTGTCTTCCCCAATGTAGAAAGGAGCTGGGGGAATGAGACAAATGCTGTTACTAATCTGGGCAGGAAGCATACAGTCAGTGGCGATTCACAGTGATTGATATGAGTAAGTTGTGTATTTACACAAGCATGGGAAAAAGAGAGTGTTTTCTTCCCATCCCTAAGTTTATCTCCAGCCATAAATCACTGCCAATGAGATGCATAAATGGGCCCAAGTCCCTTCGTATGGCTCCAACACAGGCAATTCCACTTTGACCTTTACATTTGGCATTGGTCACCCATGCTAAATGAGTGCAGCAACCCCCCTGACCTTGGCCATTCATATTTAATAGCCATACGGGCTGATGGTTCTTCACACAACACACACATACACACAGACACACACATATGCCATGATTAAGATTGTCATGATGAGACGCGGTCACATTAGAAGTGTACCTAATGATAAAGGTACATTCTAAAGTGAGCTTCCAAGGAGAGGTCCATCTATTGTTACTCGTTAGTTCTTGTCCCTCTAGACGCAGATCTTTGATTCCATTATGCGAGCCCAGCAGCACCTCATGTAGTCGTATGGGCATCCTAACCTTTTACTTCAGCCACCGCTTTAAAGGTTTTTCTATTTGTCCTCTCCCATTTGACCTGTCTGAAGTATACTGTACCTTAGTAATTGCAGCTGTCGCTATCAAGTGCACATATGAGAGGGCGGCAGGGTAAGGGCCAATGTCTGTCCAGTAACCTTTTGGCCTTTTGCTCTTCAATTGAGCCTGATGCAACCATGGGTTTTGTCCATCCCCCCTACTAGTCCATACTGTATTAGTCTGCATGTCGCTGTTATTGATGGACTGTTGGAAATATTTAATTGGTCAGAGTGACCTTTGTCTCGGGCCAACTAAACATWMCCCCCCCCCCCCCCCSCAAGCTCCTATTGACCTGAACATATTATCAGATAGATAGCTGGGATTTAGATTAGCGAAATGTACCCTGTAAAATAAATCCTGCTGTTTTTACGGTAACTTACTGGCGAGCAGTTATCTGTAAGTTACTGGAAAAACAAAAAGTACAGTATGTGAATGTTGACATTTGAATGATGCACTTGTGGATGAAGCCGGTGACTGAGGTGGAATACTCCTCAATGTCATTGGATGAATGCTAGTTGTATATTTATGAAACACAGACAGCTAGCACATAACAGTACAGGGCTAAAATGCTGCTAGCGGTACCGCGATGCCGCGCGCGACAGAAACTGAACTGGAAATTAATGTTCCACCTCAGTCACCGGCTTCATCAATAAGTGCATTGACAACGTCTTTCCCACAGTGACGATATGTACATATCCCAACCAGAAGCAATGGATTACAGACAACACCCGCACCTAGCGAAAGGCTAGAGCTGCAGCTTTCAAGGATCGGGACACTAACTAGGACGCTTATAAGAAATCCCACTATGCCCTCAGACGAACCATCAAACAGACAAAGGCTCAATACAGGACTAAGATTGAATCCTACTACACCGGCAGGGCTTGCAAACTATTACGGACTACAATAGGAAACCCGGTCATGAGCTGCCCAGTGACGCGAGCCTAACAGATGAGCTAACTTCCTTTTATGCTCGCTTCGAGGCAAGCAACACTGAAGCATGCAAGAGAGCACCAGCTGTTCTGGACGAATGTGTGATCACGCTCTCCCTAGCCGATGTGAACAAGACCTTTAAACAGGTCAACATTCACAAGGCCGTGGGGCCAGACGGATTACCAGGGCGTGTACACAGACCATGCGCGGACCAACTGGCAAGTATCTTCACTGACATTTTCAACCTCTCCCTAACCGAGTCTGTAATACGCATGTTTCAAGCAGACCACCATAGAGTGTCGCAGTGGTCTAAGGCACTGCAGCAGTCTAAGCCACTGCATCTCAGTGCTAGAGGCGTCACTTCAGACCCTGGTTTGATCCCAGGCTGTATCACAACCGGCCGTAAGAAGATAAGAATTTGTTCTTAACTGACTTGCTTAGTTAAAAAAGTTCAATAAAATTAAAATAGTCCCTGTGCCCAAGAATGCGAAGGTAACCTACCTAAATGAGCACTCACGTCTGTAGCCATGAAGTGCTTTAAAAGGCTGGTCATGGCTCACATCAACACCATCATCCCGGAACCCTAGACCCACTCCAATTCGCATACTGCCCTAACAGATCCACAGACGACACAATCTCAATCGCACTTCACACTGCCCTTTCCCACCTGGACAAAAGGAACACCTATGAGAGAATGCTGTTCATTGACTACAGCTCAACATTCAACACCATAGTGCCCACAAAGCTCATCACCACCTGAACTCAATTTCGAGTCTCATAGTAAACAGGGGGCTTAATACTTATGTAAACAAACTATTTTTTAAATTTATTTTTATTCAACAAATCTTTTTTTGTGTTGGAATTATGGGGTTTTGTGTGTATATTGTTAAGGATTTTTACATTTTTAATCAATTTTAGAATAAGGCTGTAACGTAACAAAATGTGGAAAAAATCAAGAGGTCTGAAAATGTTTCTGAAGGCACTGTAGGTTCTGATGGCAGGAAGCTTGGCCCCAGTGATGTTTTGGGCCATACAAACGACCCTCTGTGCACCTTATGGTCAGATGCCGAGCAGTTGCCATACCAGGCGGTGATGCAACTGGTCAGGATGCTCTCGATGGAGCAGCTGTAGAACTGTTTGAGGATCTGGGGACCCATGCCAAATATTTTATGGGGAAAACCTGTCTTGGTGTGTTTGGACCATAATAGTTTGTTGTGATGTGAACACTAAGGAACTTGAAGCTCTCAACCTGCTCCACTACAAGAGTGATCATCCCTTCTTTTCTTGTAGTCCACAATCATCTCCTTTGTCTTTGATCACGTTGAGTGAGAGGTTGTTGTCCTGGCACCACACTGCCAGGTCTCTGACCTCCTCCCTATAAGCTGTCTCATCTTTGTCTGTGATCAGGACTACCACTGTTGTGTCATCAGCAAACTTAATGATGGTATAATAATGACTTAATGATGGAGTCATGCTTGGCCACGCAGTCGTGGGTGACAGGGAGTACAGGAGGGGACTAACCACACACCCCTGAGTGGCCCGGTGCTGAGGATCAGCGCGGCAGATGTGTTGTTGCCTACCCTTACCACCTGGGGGCGGCCCGTCAGGAAGTCCAGGATCCAGTTGCAGAGGGAAGTGTTAATCCCAGGGTCCTTAGCTAGCTTA
>NW_019944068.1:140456-149924 GCF_002910315.2 Salvelinus sp. IW2-2015
CTGAAACAGGTAGGCTAGCTAGGCTAAAATACATCTGTATTACTCCTACTTCCAACCAACTGGAAACAGTAGGCTAGCTAGGCTAAAATACATCTGTATTACTCATCCAACCAACTGGAAACAGGTAGGCTAGCTAGGCTAAAATACATCTGTATTACTCCTCCTTCCAACCAACTGGAAACAGGTAGGCTAGTCTAGGCTAAATACATCTGTATACTCCTCCTTCCAACTGGAAACAGGAGGCTAGCTAGGCTAAAATACATCTGTATTACTCCTCCTTCCAACCTGGAACAGTAGGCTAGCTAGGCTAAAATACATCTGTTACTCCTCTCTCCAACCAACTGGAACAGGTAGGCTAGGCTAAAATACATCTGTATTACCTCATCCAACCAACTGGAAACAGGTAGGCTAGCTAGGCTAAAATACATCTGTATTACTCCTCCTTCCAACTGGAACAGGTAGGCTAGCTAGGCTAAATACATCTGTATTACTCCTCCAACCACTGGAAACAGGTAGGCTAGCTAGGCTAAAATACATCTGTATTACTCTCCTCCAACTGGAACAGTAGGCTAGCTAGGCTAAAAACATCTGTATTACTCCTCCTTCCAACCAACTGGAAACAGGTAGGCTAGCTAGGCTAAAAATACATACTCACAACCAACTGGAACAGGTAGGCTAGCTAGGCTAAAATACATCTGTATTACTCCTCCTTCCAACTGGAAACAGGTAGGCTAGCTAGGCTAAAATACATCTGTATTACTCCTCCTTCCAACTGGAAACAGGTAGGCTAGCTAGGCTAAAATACATCTGTATTACTCCTCCTTCCAACTGGAAACAGGTAGGCTAGCCGTAGCTGACGCTTCTCAGAATCAGCTAAATATTTGAATCTTTTTGCTCTAAATAGCTGTTTAGGTGTGTTCCTATGTATTCATGCAGTATCAATGTTATGTAACTACAAATCTCCTGAAGTGTGCACTTGTTCACCACTCCCCATATAAAGTATTGGATAGGTGTAGGTACGGGCTAGACAGTTTCCACAATGTTTATTATACCAGTAAATGCAGTGCATACTTAGGGACAAAGGACAGAATATTGGACTCTACTTTAATGTTCTGCAGTCTATGTAACCAGGCGTATTGTTTTTTTGGCATTTTCCTCCACTAGGAGAATGACCTGTTTCAATTGAAACACACCCTGTGTGCTGGGACGTCAATTAAGCAATTCAAGGACAAACAAAAACGGATGTATATGGGAAATATATTGTAGAACTTGTCTCTTATTTATTACAGTGATGTTGCAGATTCTAATTATGCACTTAGGAAAAGACTGAAGGAAGCCATGCACTTTTCAGTAACGCTGTCATGAGTCCAAAAGATTCCTGCAGTATTTATTTGTCTCATCACACACTAACAACACTCTAGATGTTGTTGTGATCTATAGCTTTAGAAAAGGACCATTCCAACCAAAGGAGAAGATGGAACTATAAGAGCATATTGTTGAGTTTTTGTTTATTGACATGTTACTCTGCTAAATGTATGATGCATACACCTCTAAATGTTTCATTCAGATTAGCTAGGTGAACTTTTTATATATTAGGTAGGTACACTTTTTATATTAGTTAAATAAACGTTTTATATTGTGTGTTTGCATTGACRTTACATTGACTGAAACTATGCTCTTACAATATCCTTTTTAATGGTAGTTGAGCTGATCAGTTCAGGCCTGGCCCACCATTTTGTTAAAATGTCATTTTAAAATGTAAGAATCTGGATACCATGATCTTGAAATCCTCCTTTTGCCTGTTTACTTCAGGAAATCTGGTTTTCCATTTGAACGTCTGAAAACATGTAGGACTAGTTGTAAAACGACATTAGTTCAATAAGCTTTCTCATATGGTAGGCTATGAAGAAGGACACATTTCTGTTTGTTTTTCAATAGTCACATATTACAATCCCAGTTTTACATCTTGGAAGAAACATGAGAAGAACTTGCAGTGTAAAGTACATTTGAATGTGATTGGCTGATCACCCCACATTGTATTGTTTCATTGAGGAGTTGCAGTATTGAAACGGTTGTATTCTATGTGTAATGAGGAGCATCCAATCATGTCTATCTGAGAATATAAAGTACTATCTATAACCTATGAGCTTTATCTTTGTCTTGCTAGTTATCGTACTACATTATCTCTGGGTGGCAGTTGGAAGGAACAGGACTTCTCTTTGTGTAGACATAACATTACAACCAGAAGGAATGTTCTCTTCCTGTAACAAACATATGCCTGTACATGTGAACTTCAAGTGAAATGGTTTGAAAACGTACTTAAATTCAGGCATGGAAGGTGCCACTGTACTACTAATTATCCCACAATGCTTCACTGCGAGTTGAGAAGTGGGTATTTTTACTGTCACAGACAGTACTCAATCTCCTGTCTGTTAATGCACCAGGCTGGGAGCAACACAGGGTCAGTATTACAGCTGTAATGCACCAGGCTGGGAGCAACACAGGGTCAGTATTAACGCCTGTTAATGCACCAGGCTGGGAGCAACACAGGGTCAGTATTACAGCCTGTTAATGCACCAGGCTGAGACCAACACAGGGTCATTATTACAGCCTTACCCGTGTAACAGTTTAGGGGTTAAATGCCTTGCTCAAGGCCACAATGCAGTAGGGGATGGCACCAGCCCTGTGCCTGTTGTCTTTTAAATGCTGTTGTTTGATTTAGCTTGCCTGGTGCAATGGAATAGTCCCAAAAGTGCAAACCCACTCACCCATCTGGCACTCCAGACAGGCTCAAGCAAACGCTCAAACAGGCTGAATGAAATCAACTTGAACTTTAATACTGTTGGTCCTACTACAGGAACCCTCACATGCTGACAGCTCTCTGACTAGCTGGAGGATCCAGTGTACACCTCACAGTAATATTATGCCAGTAAATATCTGAAGGCAAATGCACAAACATACAGAGTAGTCCTGAGGTAACCAAATACTGTATATCAATGTTGTGTATTTTGAAGTGTTCTTGTGGGTTGGCTAAGGCTAATGCCCGAGGAGGCAGGTAACCTATTCTGTTTGAGAATAGAATGTTTATGCCTGGACGATGTAGAAATGATGTATGTCTAAACTGCATCTTCCCAATGCGTAATGTATATAGGTTACATCGTGCCTACGTTGGGCAGAGGTTTGTGTGCTGTCTGGGATCAGGCATCAAATCAGCACGAAATGAAGGGGAGAATATCATTGAAAGCACATAGAACATCATACATATTTATTGCCTGATGATCTTCCTTGATTTTTGGGGTCGGCAGGTAGCCTAGAGGTTAGAGCATTGGACCAGTATCCGAAAGGTTGCTGGATTGAATCCCCGAGCTGACAATAATAAAAATCTGTCGTTCTGCCCCTGAACAAGGCAGTTAACCCACTGTTCCTAGGCTGTCATTGTAAATAAGAATTTGTTCTTAACTGACTTGCCTAGACTGTGGAGTTTTTCAGTATAAAACATTTTACAGAAAGAAGCTAAGCACAGCCAAAGTCATAGAGGACAACCTGGTTCAGTCTGCTTTCCACCAGACACCTTTCAGCTGGACAATAACTTAAAACACACATCTACACTGGAGTTGTATACCAAGATGACATTGAATGTTCCTGAGGGGACTAGTTACAGGTTTGACTTGAAAGTGTCCATCTGGCATTGATCAACAACCAACTTGACAGAGCTTGAAGAATTTTGAAAAAGAATAATGGGCAAATATTGTACAATCCAAGGTTATTAAGACTTACCCAGAAAGACCCGCGGCTGTAATCGCTGCCAAAGGTGATTGTAACGTATGTTTTTTCTATGTGCTACAGGCCAGAACAAGCCTGTTGGACATGTTGTTTTGCATATGGATGTGGATTCATCTGGATCATAACAGTCTTCTAGTGTTGTGATGACAGAGGCTGTGGTCATAGAGCTGTGTGGTCTTCAGTGTGCTGGGAACATGGTCAATGAAAGACCTGTTGTGACGTTAACTCATTTATTTATTCATCACTTTGTTCATCTTACCAGGTTGGTGGTTTACTGGGAACTAATGATATTGTCTTATATTGGTTTATCTTGTCAGAGAACACACTGCAGGTCTGATGTAACAGTTACACCAGGTTGTCTGGACCAGAACACACTGCAGGCCTGATATAAGATGGCGCTACAAGATTGGCGTAAGCAGTCAGACGTCTTTGTCTTGTCTCGTCCCATGTATATATATTTTTATATTTTTCTTCGCATTAAAAAAATATTTTTCCTAAACCTCAACTTCAAAATACTCTCCCGCAACCCACCTCACCCAATGTGGTGGATCTGTTTTTTCTAAAGTATTTCTATTTACCCCAAACTGGAATACCACTCAGCTAAGCTAACTAGCTACCAGCTATCAGTCAGTTAACCACTGCTAGCGGTCATCAGCTAAACCTTTAGCTCGGAAAGCTCTCGCCATGTTAACGGACAACACGTTTCAAACCAGAGCATACCAGACCTATTTTTCTCTCCATATCTCCGGATTCCTCCGCAAACTCTGAACCTTTTCATCTGATCATCCAGCTAGCTAACCGCAACCCGGAGTTGACTACTCCGGCTAACGTTTCCGAGCTCCACTGCTGGAGCTAGCACCAAACTAGCCTGGAGCTAGCCATGCTAGACCCATCCCCGGCTAGGGCTCCTGGGCTACTCCTGAAGCCCACTCCTTGGCTACAATATCCGCCCTTTACTGCCGGTATGGGGCACGGAACCCCGCCGATCCTTCACGACTGGAATACCGAATAATCTGTGCCAAGGATCCCAACAGGCCCCTTAGGCCGGACGCCCCTGAAGGCCCATTTCTCTAACCGCGGCCTGCTAGCTATCTTAAGCATATTGGACTGTTAGCTGATCCATCGGCCAGTTTCTTGGACCACGTAGTACCCATTTTGCCAATTGGACTTGGACCCCTCTGCTACTGGAACCCTACTAATTCCACGACTGGGCTTATCGACTCACGCACGAGAGGAAAAACAGACATTTCCCCCATCGCGACGTCCCTCAGGCCCTTTGCTAGTTGCTAGCCAGTGCACTGTTTGCAGCCCTGCCTGCTAACTGTCTGAATCGCCGTGTCCCCAGCCAGCCCAACCACTCACTGGACCCATACGATCACTGGCTAGCATGCCTCCTCCTAATATCAATATGCCTTGTCCATTACTTCCTGGTTAGTGGATTACTGTCTTATTTCACTGTAGAGCCTCTAGCCCTGCTCAATATGCCTTAACCAACCATGTTGTTCCACCTCCCACTTATGTGATGACATCACCTGGTTTAAACGTCTCTAGAGACTATATCTCCTCTCATCATTACTCAATGCCTAGGTTTTACCTCCAATGTACTCTCTCCTACCATAAACTTTGTCTGTACATTATGCCTTGAATCTATGCTATTCGTGCCCAGAAACCTGCTCCCTTTACTCTCTGTTCCAACATGCTAGACGGCCAGTTCTTATAGCCTTTAGCCGTACCCTATCCTACTTCCTCTGTTCTCTGGTGATGTAGAGGTTAATCCAGGCTGCAGCCAGCCCACTACCTCTCCCCCAGGCGCTCTCATTTGTTGACTTCTGTAACCGTAAAAGCATTGGTTTCATGCATGTTGACATTAGAAGCCTCCTCCCTTAGTTTGCTTTATTCACTGCTTTAGCACATTCTGCCAACCCGGATGTCTTAGCCGTGTCTGAATCCTGTCTTAGGAAAACCACCAAACCCTGAAATTCTATCCCTAACTATACAATTTCCCGCAAGATAGAACTGCCAAAGGGGCTGGTGTTGCAATCTACTGCAAAGATTAGCCTGCGAGTTCTCTTACTATCCAGGTCTGTACCAAAACAATTCGAGCTTCTACTTCTGAAAATTCACCTTTCCAGAAACAAGTCTCTCACCGTTGTCGCTTTGCTATAGACACCTCTGCCCCCAGCTGTGCCCTGGACACCATATGTGAATTGATTGCCCCCCATCTATCTTCTGAGCTCATGCTGCTAGGTGACCAACTGGGACAGCTTAACACCCCGCATATCCTACAATCAAGCTTGATGCCCTAATCTCACACAAATTTATGACCTACCAGGTACAACGCAATCCGTAAACAGGCACCTCATAGATACTCCTAACTAACTCGCCCTCCAAAAACCTCTGCATTTCAGCCAGTCTCAGCATACTGCCTCAAGCTGCATCCGTAATCTCTCGCAAACGACAACCCCTACAACCGAAATCCGAACACTCGATATATATAGTCCATCCTAAACTAAAGCTAATATCTCGAGTCTGTACAGAACTCAGCTAAACCCCAGGCAGCCTAGTTAATGGCGGGTAAAACGCACCCCTAGCACACTGCCAAACGCTCCCTAAAAACACTTCAGCGAACAGGCCTTTCTAATCGACGCTGCCGGGTATCCTGGAATGACATTGACATCATTCTCCGTCAGTAGAGGATGCCTGGTTATTCTTTAAAAGTGCCTTCCTCACCAATCTTAAATAAGCATGCTCCATTCAAAAAATGATAGAACCAGGAATAGATATAGCCCTTGGTTCACTCCAGACCTGTCTGCCCTTGACCAGCAACAAAAAACATCCTTTGATATGCAACTTTTCAGGGAAGTTGGAACCAATATACACAGGCAGTTAGGAAAGCTAAGGCTAGCTTTTTCAAAAACGAAAATTTTGTTCTGTAGTACAAACGTCAAAAAGTTCTGCGGACACTGTAAAGTCCATGGAGAATAAGAGCACTCCTCCCAGCTTCCCACTGCAGCTAGGACACTGTCGGAGGAAACTACCGATAAATCCACAATAATTGAGAATTTCAAGAAGCATTTTTTTACGGCTGCCATGCTTTCCACCTGGCTACCCCTACCCCGGTCAACAGCCCTGCGCTCCTCACAGCAACTCGCCCAAAACCTCCCCCACTTCTCCTTCACCCAAATCCAGATAGCTGATGTTCTGAAAGAGCTGCAAAATCTGGACCTACAAATCAGCCGGGCTAGAAAATCTGGACCCTCTCTTTCTAAAAAATCTGCCGAAATTGTTGCAACCCCTATTACTAGCCTGTTCAACCTCTCTTCGTATCGTCTGAGATTCCATAGATTGGAAAGCTGCCGTGGTCATCCCCCTCTTCAGAGGGGGAGACACTCTAGACCCAAACTGCTACAGACCTATATCTATTCTACCCGTCTTCTAAGGTCTTTGAAAGCCAAGTTAACAAACAGATTACTGACATTTTGAATCCCACCGTACCTTCTCGCTATGCAATCTGGTTCGAGAGCTGGTCATGGTGCCACTCAGCCACGCTCAAGTCCTAAACGATATCATAACCGCCATCGATAAGAGACATTATGTGCAGCCGTATTCATCGACCTGGCTAAGGCTTCGACTCTGTCAATCATCACAAACATTGGCAGACTCAACAGCCTTGGTTTCTCAAATGATTGTGCCGCTTGGTTCAACAACTACTCTCCGATAGAGTTCACTATGTCAAATCGGTGGGCCTGTTGTCCGGACCTCTGGCAGTCTCTATGGGGTGCCACAGGGTCATTTCGGGTCGACTCTCTTCTCTGATACATCATGATGGTGCTGCTTGCTGTTGGTGATTCTCTGATACACCTCTACGCAACGACACCATTCTGTATACCTCTGGCCCTTCGTGGACACTGTGTTAACTAACCCCAGATGAGCTTCAATGCCATACACAACTCTCCTTCGTGGCCTCCAACTGTTCTTAAATGCAAAAAAACTAAATGCATGCTCTTGAACCGATCGCTGCCCGACACCTGCCCGCCCGTCCAGCATCACTACTCTGGACGGTTCTGACTTAGAATATGTGGACAACTACAAATACCTAGGTGTCTGGTTAGACTGTAAACTCTCCTTCCAGACTCACATAAACATCTCCAATCCAAAATAAATCTAGAATCGGCTTCCTATTTGCAACATCCTTCACTCATGCTGCCAAACATACCCTTGTAAAACTGACCATCCTACCAATCCTCGACTTCGGCGATGTCATTTACAAAATAGCCTCCTACACTCCACTCAACAAATTGGATGCAGTCTATCACAGTGCCATCTGTTTTGTCACCAAAGCCCATATACTACCCACCACTGCAACCTGTATGCTCTCGTTGGCTGGCCCTCGCTTCATACTCGTCGCCCACTGGCTCCAGGTCATCTACAAGTCTCTGCTAGGTAAACCCCGCCTTATCTCAGCTCACTGTCACCATAGCAGCACCCACCTGTAGCACGCGCTCCAGCTGGTATATCTCACTGGTCACCCCCAAAGCCAATTCTTCCTTTGCCGCCTCTCCTCCAGTTCTCTGCTGCCAATGACTGGAACGAACTTCAAAAATCTCTGAAGCTGGAGACTCTTACCTCCCTCACTAGCTTTAAGCACCAGCTGTCAGAGCAGCTCACAGATCACTGCACCTGTACATAGCTCATCTGTAAATAGCCCATCCAATCTACCTCATCCCATACTGTATTTTTTATTTATTTATCTGCGCCTTTGCACCCAGAATCTCAACTTGCACATTCATCCTCTGCACATCCTACCATTTCAGTGTTTAATTGCTATATTGTAATTACTTTGCCTCCATGGCTTATTTTGCCTTAACTCTCTTATCCTACCTCATTTGCACATGCTGTATATAGATTTTCCTACTGTATTATTGATTGTATGTTTGTTTATTCCATGTGTAACTCGTGTGTTTGTATGTGTTCAATGCTTTGCTTTACTTGGCCAGGTCGCAGTTGCAAATGAGAACTTGTTCTCAACTAGCTACCTGGTTAAATAAAGGTGAAAAAAAGAAAAGACAGTTACACCCAGGTTGTCTGGACCAGAACACACTGCAGGGTCTGATATAACAGTTACACCAGGTTGTCTGGACCAGAACACACTGCAGGTCTGATATAACAGTTACACCAGGTTGTCTGGACAGAACACACTGCAGGTCTGATATAACAGTTACACCAGGTTGTCTGGACCAGAACACACTGCAGTCTGATAACAGTTACACCAGGTTGTCTGGACCAGAACACACTGCAGAGTCTGATAACAGTTACACCAAGTTGTCTGACCAGAACACACTGCAGGTCTGATATAACAGTTACACCAGGTTGTCTGGACCAGAACACACTGCAGGTCTGATATAACAGTTACACCAGGTTGTCTGGACCAGACACACTGCAGGTCTTGATATAACAGTTACACAGGTTGTCTGGACCAGAACACACTGCAGGTCTGATATAACAGTTACACCAGGTTGTCTGGACAGAACACACTGCAGTCTGATATAACAGTTACACCAAGGTTGTCTGGACACAGAACACACTGCAGGTCTGATATAACAGTTACACCAGGTTGTCTGGACCAGAACACATGCAGGTCTGATATAACTGATATAACAGTTTACACCAGCATTGGAAGTCTTA
>NW_019944069.1:0-1086 GCF_002910315.2 Salvelinus sp. IW2-2015
AGATAGGTTAGAGAGGCTGTAGTGGTGGTGACGTAGAGAGAGATCGGTTAGAGAGGATGTAGTGGTGGTGACGTAGAGAAAGATAGGTTACACACAGGTTAGAGAGGATGTAGTGGTGGTGACGTAGAGAGAGATAGTTTACACACAGGTTAGAGAGGATGTAGTGGTGGTGACGTATAGATAGATAGGTTACTCACAGGTTAGAGAGGATGTAGTGGTGGTGACGTAGAGAGAGATAGGTTACATACAGATTAGAGAGGCTGTAGGGGTGTTGACGTAGAGAGAGATTGGTTAGAGAGGCAGTAGGGGTTATGACGTAGAGACAGATAGGTTAGAGAGGCTGTAGGGGTGGTTACGTATAGAGAGATAGGTTACACACAGGTTAGAGAGGCTGTAGGGGTGGTGACGTAGTGAGAGATAGGTTAGACAGGATGTAGTGGTGGTGACTTAGAGATTAGAGAGGCTGTAAGGGTGGTGACGTAGAGAGAGATTGGTTAGAGAGGCTGTAGGGGTGGTGACGTAGAGAGAGATAGGTTACACACAGGTTTGAGAGGCTGTAGGGGTGGTGACGTAGAGAGAGATAGGTTACACACAGGCTATAGAGGCTGTAGGGGCGGTGATGTAGAGATAGATATGTTAGAGAGGCTGTAACGGTGGTGACGTAGAGATAGATATTTTACACACAGGATAGATGGAGGGTAGATAGGGAGAGGAGGGATATAGGATAGAGAGATTTAGATGTGGAAAAATACCTATAAAAAAACTCAACAAAGTATCTAAAGCCTTTAACCAGAGCCCCAAATAATTTAAGAAACAATATCCACACAGCTTTTCTTAGCATTTGATACAGAGCACCCTTGAAAAAAACATTGGCTGTGTTTGAAAATCTGTCCTGCCTACTACTTACTTAAACAACATACTGTGTACTAATCATACTACATACTATTTAGAATGAACTGTTTAGTAAAAATGAATGCAGTAAGCAACAAATATCAACACTCTAAACTCATGAGAATGCGTTATCTCATGTGCAATTACGCTAATTCACCCCATTCATTCATTTAGGAAGAGCTCATCCACTTCTCT
>NW_019944069.1:1811-3017 GCF_002910315.2 Salvelinus sp. IW2-2015
TCTGGAAAAGCCAATCTCTTCCTCAACACTTCTCTGGTTATCAGCTGTTGTTAAATACACATGGGTCTGGAAAAGTCAATCTCTTCCTCAACACTGTGCAGCCAATTCTACTAGATGAACAGCCTAAATTAGTATGACATCCTGGCATTTAACAAAAGCTGGAGAACATAAGCACATCTAGGTAGACTGTTTTTTTGGAAGTGTGGGAGTTATGGTGAAAAAGCCACACACTGCAGTTCATGATCCCACATGATTTTATTGAAACAATGTTTCGACCCTTAGGTCTTYATCAGGCAGTTTGACTTGAATAATTTTCTATAGTTCTAAAATGTCTGAACTACGCCTACTGTTTTTAACGTAATTTAATATTGTGTATAAATATATTGTATATAACTGTAAATATTAATCACAAGTTGGTTATATATTTTGTTATATGAACGTTGATATTTTGAACCTATATTAAATATTTTTACCTCCTGTTTCAGGAAGTGATGTCACTGAGCACTTTCCTGGCATCTAAAKCATACTCCATTCTCGAAATGTCACATATTATCAAACTGCCTACTAGTTAGAACGTAGCCATTCTCATCGAGGGGTTGAATGAAAGGATGAATAAAAGTTATTCAACCTACACAAAAACACAGTTGTATTCTCACTAACGCTGTTGATCTTTCCTATCCCTGCAGACTGATATTTACCCAGGGTTTCTGAGCASGAGGAAGCAGGGAGACATAGGTAATGAGACTGATGTGTGCAGGAGTATACTCTGAGTCATTTGTTTTGATATGAAGCCTGATGGGAAGAGAGAGGATCAAGAGAATTATGCCAAATCCCCTTTTCTCTCGTCTCTCCTTCATTCCATATCTCTCTCTTTATTCAAATATGCATTCCTGATGCTGATTGACTTTTCTGGTTAATTAGATATGAATTGTTTCTGTATCAATGAACATGGCCTCATCTGCACACACTCTTGTAGACACACAACAGAACACACACTTCCTAAAAGCAAACACGCTCCCAACGCATCATCACTGATCCCCAACCCCCTCATGTTGATCCCTGAGCTCTTCAACCGAGGGCTTGGAGAGTCAGAGGGCTTCAAACAGGTGGACACATGTGTGGCGCCTCACTGCAACCCACTGTCTATAGAAAGCAAGAGGAAGAGATACTGTCTGTACACTGCAACCCACTGTCTATAGAAAGTGA
>NW_019944069.1:6710-11308 GCF_002910315.2 Salvelinus sp. IW2-2015
CACAGAAAACCATACAGCCATTTTCCAACCAAGGAGCGGTGTCACAAAACTCAGAAATAGCGTTATAAATATTCACTTACCTTTGATGATCTTCATCGGAATGCACTCCCAGGAATCCCAGTTCCACAATAAATGTTTGATTTGTTYGATAAAGTCCATCATTTATGTCCAAATACCTCCTTTTTGTTTKCGCGTYTRGTCCAGTAATCCAAATGCACAATGTGCGGGCACTAAGTCCAGACAAAGTCMAAAAAGTTCCATTAACGTTCGTAGAAACATGTCAAACAATGTAAAGAATCAATCTTTAGGATGTTTTTATCATAAATCTTCATTAATATTCCAACCGGACAATTCCTTTGTCTTTAGAAATGAAAAGGAACGGAGCTTGTGCTCACGGCCACGCGYGAGACTTGGCTCATGGCTTTCTGCCAGACCCCTGGTTCAAACAGCTCTTATTCTCTCCCCCTTCATAGTYGAAGCCTGAAACAAGGTTCTAAAGAYTGTTGACATCTAGTGGAAGCCTTGGGATGTGCAATATGACCCCATAGACACTGTATATTGGATAGGCAAAGACTTGAAAACCTACAAACTCCAGATTTCCCACTTCCTGGTTGGATTTTTTMTCAGGTTTTTGCCTGCCATATGAGTTCTGTTATACTCACAGACATCATTCAAACAGTTTTAGAAACTTCAGAGTGCTTTCTATCCAAATCTACTAATTATATGCATATTCTAGCTTTTGGGCATGAGTAGCAGGCAGTTTACTCTGGGCACCTTATTCATCCAAGCTACTCAATACTGCCCCCCCGTTCCAAAGAAGTTAACTTCACTAGGGTAGTGGGGAGCATTCGAATTTTGGATGAAAAGCGTGCCAAATTAAACGGCCTGCTACTCAGGCCCAGAAGATTATTATTAGATTTGGATTTAGAAAACAATGTAAAGTTTCCAAAACTGTTAAAATAATGTTCTGTGAGTATAACATAACTGATATGGCAGGAATCCAAACAGGAAAGTACTATTTATTTTGAAAGGCTGTTTTTCCATTGAAAGCCTATCCACCATACAAAGACTTAGGACCAGTTCACACGCTCTGTGGCTTCCTCTACATGTGGCCAGTCTTTAGGCATTGTTTCAGGCTTTTTACTCTGAAGAATTAGGGAGATACAGCACTTTCAAATCAGTGGCAGTGAAACTTCCATTCATCAGCCATGCGCCTGATCGGGAACGCGCCTTTCTTGTTTCTCCTTCCTATTGACGGAAGCTTTTGACCGTTGTTGAAATATTATTGATTATTTATGACAAAAACAAACTGGAGGATTGATTTTAAACAGCTTTGGCATGTTTCTACTAACTTTTATTGTACTTTTTAAACAACTTTTCGTCTAGACTTAGTGCACGCGCCTTGTAGATTCGATTACTGGACAAAATGCCAGCGAACAAAATAAAGAGGGACATTATCGAACAAAACAAACAACTATTGTCTAACATGGAGACCTGGGAATGCCACCAGATGAAGACATCAAAGGTAAGTGATTAATTTTAATGCTATTTCTGTCTTTTGCGAGCCCTCTTCTTGGCTGGAAATGGCTTGTATGGTTTTCTGTCGCCACCAGCTCCATTTTGAGGGCCCCCCGGTGTGGCCCCCTGCTTCCCTCAGCGCCGATGCCCAGTCCGGGCACGCGTTCTACCCGGCTCCATGGCCGGACCCGTGGTCTGGGCGGGGCAAAAATCCGCACCGAGCCACCACCGACACCATAGAGCCCTCGGTCTCTAAGGTTTTTAAGTCAGAGCGTGACTGGGGGTTATCTAGTGTTTAGATTTCTAGGTTTGGTGTGTTGTTGTTCCCAATTAGAGGCAGCTGGTAATCGTTGCCTCTGATTGGGGATCATATTTAGGTAGGCTTTTCCCCCACCTGCATTTGTGGGATATATTTTGTTAGTGTGTTTGGGCATACGTTCCTCACGGTCTTTGTAAGTTTTGTTATTTTGTTTGTTAGTTTCACTTAAATAAATATGTGGAACTATACTCACGCTGCGCCCTGGTCCGCTCATTTCCAAGATCATGACGCCGTGTCATCCCTGCTATCCTCAATGGGTTAGTCCACAGAGACAGGGGCAAATCAGACAGGTGTCTCCTGTTTTCAATACATACCCCTTTTGTCATACAGTATCCATATAAGGCAACCAGACTAACCGGTGACCCCCGCAACATTGACTCTGTACCGGTACCCACTGTATATAGCCTCGCTATTGTTATTTTACTGCTTCTCAGTAATTATTTGTTACTTTTATTATTTATTTATTTATATGTAGGTATTTTCTTAAAACTGYATTGTTGGTTAAGGGCTTTTAAGTAATAATTTCACTGTAAGGTGCAGGTAACACCCGCCTGACCACTCTGCCTGCCCTTGACCCTGAGCCTGCCTGCCGTCCTGTACCTTTGCCCCGTCTCTGGATTCCCGACCTCTGTCTGACCTGACCCTGAGCCTGCCTGCCGTCCTGTACCTTTGCCCCGTCTCTGGATTACCGACCTCTGTCTGACTTGACCCTGAGCCTGCCTGCCGTCCTGTAGCTTTGTCCCTGTTGCTGTAATTAACATTGTTACTTCAACACAGTCTTCATCTGGGTCTTACCTTGATATCTGACACTCAGTTGTGCACCGGGGCCTCCCACTCCTCTTTCTTTTCTGGTTAGAGCCAGTTTGCGCTGTTCTGTGAAGGGAGTAGTACACAGCTTTSTACGAGATCTTCAGTTTCTTGCCAATTTCTCGCATGGAAAAGCCTAAGAATAGACTGAGTTTCAGAAGAAAGTTCTTTGTTTCTGKCCATTTTGAGCCTGTAATCAAACCGACAAATGCTGATGCTCCAGATACTCAACTAGTCTAAAGAAGGCCAGTTTTATTGCTTCTTTAATTAGAACAACAGTTTTCAGCTGTGCAAACATAATTGCAAAAGTGTTTTCTAATGATAAATTTGCCTTTTAAAATGATCAACTTGGATTAGCTAACACAATGTGCCATTGGAACACAGGAGTGATGGTTGCTGATAATGGGCCTCTGTACGCCTATGTAGATATTCCATTAAACATTTGCTGTTTCCAGCTACAATAGTCATTTACAACATTAACAATGTCTACACTGTATTTCTGATCAATTTGATGTTATTTTAATGGACAAAAATTTGCTTTTCTTTCAAAAACAAGGACATTTCTAAGTGACCCCAAACTTAGTGTATATTTTTTTATTTTAAGTCAAACAGCAAATACTTTGCCAGCTACATCAGTCAAATAATAAGTAGCTAGTTTCTGCTCTGCACCGTGACTTTCAGAAGCCTGTCTGCACACAGCCTACCCGACCGCTCTGAGGAGTCCTTATGTCCAAAAGCACACCAATGCAGTTTTTAGTATCACAGTAAAGTGATAACACTGTGAGGTGGGGACAAAAATGCAATTTTAGAATGTAGGCGGGGTCATGTCCCCTCATCCCCAGAGAAAGTGGTCTGTACACTGCAACCCACTGTCTAAAGAGAGAGGAAGAGATACTGTCTGTACACTGCACCACACCGGCTGAAGAGAGAGGAAGAGATATTGTGCGAGCGTGCGAGAGAGCGTGAAGTGTGCGAAAAGGGTTTTCTAATGATAAATTTGCTTTTAAATAGATCAACTTGGATTAGCTAACACAATGTGCCATTGGAACACAGGAGTGATGGTTGCTGATAATGGGCCTCTGTACGCCTATGTAGATATTCCATTAAAACATTTGCTGTTTCCAGCTACAATAGTCATTTACAACATTAACAATGTCTACACTGTATTTCTGATCAATTTGATGTTATTTTAATGGACAAAATTTGCTTTCTTTCAAAAACAAGGACATTTCTAAGTGACCCAAACTTAGTGTATATTTTTTTATTTTAAGTCAAACAGCAAATACTTTGCCAGCTACATCAGTCAAATAATAAGTAGCTAGTTTCTGCTCTGCACCGTGACTTTCAGAAGCCTGTCTGCACACAGCCTACCCGACCGCTCTGAGGAGTCCTTATGTCAAAAGCACACCAATGCAGTTTTTAGTATCACAGTAAAGTGATAACACTGTGAGGTGGGACAAAAATGCAATTTTAGAATGTAGGCGGGTCATGTCCCCTCATCCCCAGAGAAAGTGGTCTGTACACTGCAACCCACTGTCTAAAGAGAGAGGAAGAGATACTGTCTGTACACTGCACCACACCGCTGAAGAGAGAGGAAGAGATACCGAGAGGAGGGAGAGGAAGAGACAGAGAAAGCTAGAGAGAGAGAGAGGAGAGAAAGAGACAGAGAGAGCTAGAGTAGAGAGGAGAGAAAAACAAGAGACTAGAGAGAAAAGAGACAGAGAGAGCTAAGAGAGAGAGGAGAGAAAGAGAGAGAACTAAGAAAAGAAGGAGAAAAGAACAAGAGAGCAGAGAGAGGAAGAGAAAGAGACAGAGAGAGCTAGAGAGAGAGAGGAGAGAAAAGAGACAGAGAGAGCTAGAGAGAGAGGGAGAGAGAAAGACAGAGGGTAGGAGATATTTAGTATTTCATGTCACCCCAGAGTTTAAAGGCTTCCCTTTCATTTGGAACATTTTC
>NW_019944069.1:11333-29051 GCF_002910315.2 Salvelinus sp. IW2-2015
CTGAGGAGAGACGTTACAACACACCGCGAAGAGAGGAAGAGATACCGAGAGAGAGGGAGAGGAAGAGACAGAGAGAGCTAGAGAGAGAGGAGGGAGAGAAAGAGACAGAGAGAGCTAGGGTAGAGAGGAGAAAAGAGACAGAGAGAGCTAGAGAGAGAAGAGACAAGGCTAGAGAGAGAGAGGGAGAGAAAGAGAGAGAGAGAGCTAGAGAGAAGAGAGGGAGAGAAAGAGACAGAGAGAGCAAAGAGAGAGAGAGAGAGGAGAAAAAACAGAGAGAGAGCATAGAGAGAGAGAGGGAGACGAGAGGACAAGAGAGCTAGAGAGAGAGGGAGGAGGAAACGACAGAGGGTAGGAGAAGATATTAGTATTTCATGTCACCCCAGAGTTTAAAAGGCTTCCCTTTCATTTGGAACATTTTGTCATTTTCTCTCTATTCCGATTCCATCTGCTCCACCTCTTTCCCCATGATAAGACATCCCTCTCTTCTGCGGGCCCCTGAGGGGAGGGCGTACAATGCTCGCTCAGTACCTGCGTGTCAGAGTTACTCGTTAGTTGAACTAGTGAGGTAACTGTCAGCGCAATCATGCGTTCTGTCCTCCTCACGTCCCTGAACATTACACCTCATAGACTTTAACCTTGTGCTAGCTTAGCAGCTGGATTGCACACTCAGTCATAATTGTGTGGCTTAGTACCTGTTGTAGCCTTTACAGAACCGCCCTGTGAATTGATGCAAAGACAATAAAAGTTAAATGTAAGGAACTCCTACCTGCCATCATTGGGGACATTTTAAAGCATCACTTACAGAGGAGCTTACAGGACGAGAGGCAACTAGTGTATCAAAAAGCCCTCGACTTTCGTCTCTGCAGTGAGAAGATGAAGGGAGAACCACACACACACCAACACGGTTCCCACGCATCTCCCTGTCCTACATATAGGAAACCGCTCTATGCAAGTCGCCACCCGTCCAACTAAGGGGGCTTAATTGGAAAAAAATGCATGAATAAGCAGAGCTACTACGGTCGTTACCTGACTGATTGGATGATCAGAATGCCGCGCTACTTGTTACTCGCGAGTGTCCATAGGGTTAGCTAGTCTGCTGAAGTCGTAAAACATTCCTATTTTATTTACATGGTTTTCCCGCAGTCCACGCATCTAGAAGCACAGCATGGGTTTTGTCTCTGAACCGTGTCACATACTGGGTTGACGGAAGTAATGTAAGACCATTCATTAAGGCATGCACTCTCATTAATAACCATGAGGCCTACAATGCGTTGCATGTAACTAAGCCAAAGAATGTGTGTGGTAGTCCTGTATAGTGTGTGTTGGATGTAGGAGAAGGAGTATATAGCAGATAAAGGCGTGTGTGGTAGTGATGTTCTGTGTTGTGTAAGGTGTGGTTGGAGTGTGGTAAGTGGGGGCTGTAGGGTCGATGTGGATGGTGTGGGTCTGGTGCTGACAGTGTAGTCGATGCTGGTGTCGTTATGAGCTCGTGTAGTGCTGCATGTGAGAGGAGAAAGATTGTGCACTGATCGTGAGCGTTGTGCATGCCTCAGTGACTGACATGTCTGTGTGTGGTGTGTGGTGAATGAAGATTGTCGTGTGTGTGTGCTGATCAGTGTAGTGGTGAATAACGAAGACAGAGAGCACGTTTATAGGGCTTATGCTATTGTGTGTATCAACACAAGAACTGCCTTTATTACAAAGAAGGGTTCTAAAGGACCAGCCATACCCATATACACCTGTCAGCAAGCAATTAGACTTCCATTGGACTCCACCATGAGGGCACAGCTGAAAGCTGTTCTTACTCAGAGCATTGCTCCAATTTATAAGTGACACTTCAGAAAAGGCTCTATTTGATCCTGTCGCAAGTCTCTAGTCGACGTTTAGTCCGGCGATAGGATTTATGACTCAGCCGTCATTCCATCTTTTCCGCTCTGGTCCGGGTTCACAAACAAACATACTAGCTGCACTTCCATTACATCAATAACCTGGTCATGTAGTGGTTCACTTCTATCCCAACGAGGCCGGATTCAGCAACGTTTTACAAGGATAAAATGTCCCCTACCTCTTGATACTATCTTATTACATAGTGAGTTACCTCGACATAAGTGTGTACTGCTGACTGCATAGGTGCCGGGATATACTAACTGGACGGTTTCTGTCGTTCTTTATATTTTTGGAACCTGGTCGTCCAGAGTACCTGACATTGGGACACGCGTGCTATTGTCCTCTGCAGAGGAACCACATGAATAGGGCCAACGGGTTCTACAGGAGACGTGTGATGCACCTAAAGAGAAGAGCCAAAGTACCTACACAACCTGATTTTTTATTTGTTGTGTTTGAAAGTCGTACTCTCCCACTTAGCACTGATCTTCATGGATTTCAGAGCAAGGCGTGTTAGGAGAAGGGAACCTCTCAACTGTTTGATCGTAAGGAGCACATTCCTCGACCACAGAAACCCCCATTTCTCGTCGCCTCCACATCTCTCATTCAAGACGTTACTATTACTCTCTTTACAGTGGTATTTTTTCTCCTAGAGAGTATAGTATCGCTCCACTCTATCAAAATCTCACCTTGTAATTCTTGAGAAGCTTAGAGAGAGGAGATAGCGAATAGGCCAAGGCCGAAAAGGCCTCTCAATAGTTCGCGCATTACATCTTTTGGATCGGAAGTCAATGCCGGAATTAGTTCGATAAAGGACGGATTTACCTAGAATATACCCCTATGAGGTGTCGGAAAGAACAACCCAAAGCTCTGAAGTCACAGCTCAAATGACACCACTACGTGACTCAAACCTATATGTGTCCATGTTATTTTTTTCCAACACGACGTGTTCAGGAAAATCGACTCCACTATGTTATCTTGGATCCAGCACTCACAACGTGCAGAAAAGCCACTATGTGGATTCTCCTGTCGGAAATCTTGTTGTGTGTTCCCGCACAAGCCCCTTAGACACAAGATTCTATCAGGTGATTTACAGGAGACTGAGGGGATTGTAAAGACGAAGTAAAGAAATATCTCTTCACAACAACAAGACATGTTACAAGTAGAAATTCTTACTGATGGACGCAAGAGTTTTGAGCAGATGTGCGAATGTGTTAAATTGCTTGGCAGAACTTTGTACATTCAAAGTCCTTCAAAGGGATGAACTTGAATTCACACTGAGGAGTAGAGTATTGCAAGTCTGACGCAACACCCTTACCTCCTCATTATAACCGGACAGACTTTTTCCCTTGTGCTCCAGTTTAGTCCTCCGACGCCTGGAGGATGGTTGCTGTCAAGAGCACGTTCTGACTAGTCTACCTTGAAATTGCTATCGCCGAACCAGCCCTAGTTCCCTCTGCAAGCACTTACATAGCAGAGTGACTAGTACATAGTACGCCAACACAGACCTGCGTATGTTAGTACTGTGCTAAGAGCACATAGACCCACTAACATGTGAAAGACGCATCTCATTAACTTCAATTCCCTCGATCTTCTCCCATGCACCTCGGCTTATTCCGGATGAGGCATGTGTGTAGGAGAATTAGAGTGACAGGTAAGGATGTAAAAGAAGAAGGACTGAGACCAAAGAGAGACTGAGTAGACTGGAAGTCAAGGAGCAGAAGTCCCAGACTAGTTCTACATCCATGTTAGACACTCGCTCTGCCGACGGAATCTCTAAGTCTGGCACATCGCATATGGCGCAAAACCTCTTGCTAGGAGGTGCGCGACAGGCAAGCGTGGTTTGAGGGGAAAAAGGTGGACTCCACGAGTGGGTGAGTCTGGATGGGATACGCAGGGAGCGGAAGGACGTGTTGGAAATGACTCCACATGTACTGACATAGATCCGGCGACCAACGTGTTCAGGAAGAAATGTGAGCTCACAGCTATGGTGGATCTAGGAGCAGTCCAGGACAACACACGTGTTCAGGAGGAGAGATGACTGCGAGCAGTCGGATGATCTAGGATGCACGAGACAGCAGAGACGGTGATCAGGAGGAAGGAGTGACACAAATGCTCCCTACTAGTTTCTAGATATGACTGTTGGATCGTCTCCATGCTACACGCACAGGCAACGTGTGTGCGCGATACACAAAGAGCAAGTCCACTCAAGGTGTCTAAGTCCCTAAAAGTAAAGACTCTTTAGCCAGAACCAGCTTCTACCACACCTCGGATTCAAGCGACATTAAATGGACCCTCCACCTTATCGTAACGAATGCTCAATAAGATCCATTACCACAAGACGTAAGTTCAGGCGTAGAGATACCAGAGATTGATCTTTCTCCCTTTATTACGATCTAGCTAGTCTCAGACACAGACCTAGCTCCATCGAGGAAGTTATATGTACATCCCCTACCATAGTACACTTTTAATCTTACTGCCATCACAATGACGTACCAGTATTAACCCTCTAATGTTTCTAACCGATGCGAACTAAAAACTTGTCCCCTACCTGAACTCTGTCCAATGATACGCTCCCCTTTAGTATATATCGCGCATTCCCGCTACTGTAGTATTTCACTGCGTTTCGTTCCATTGTAAGTAATTCAGTTATTTGTCAGTTATTCTTGTTATCCTATCACTATGATTTTTAATATTAATTTTTATTTGTTGTTACTCATGTTTATTTCACAAAATACTGTAACACACTATATTTTCTTAAAACCGTGCAAGTTGTTGGTCAAGGGCTTTAAGTTGCAATTCTCACCAGTGTGAACGCGATACACCTGTGTATCGCTGCAGTATGTCACAATCATAATTTTGAGTGTTTCGATTTGATCTAATGGCCAATACCCAAATGTAAAACGTTTTTGGTATCCACCACTGTTAGTCTTAGGCACATTTGATCAAATCAGAATCATGAATGTAGTATTTGTCAGCTATGCGCCGACAAACAGTGTAATGATCTTCTACAGTGAATTTGCCATAGACTACAAGCCCACTTAAACCACAATGCAGCGGTAAGGAAAGTCTGTAGTGCGAATATGAGCGAAAGATCCTAAGATAACAATGAAGGATGGAGTCCATTTCTCCTGAACATCCTGTCTGGACCAGATCACATAGTGGATTCATTTCTCCTGAACAGTCTGATGTCTGCTCCTAGATCACATTTGGAGTCATTGCTCCGAACACGTCTGTGTCTGGAATCTAGATCACATACGTGGAGTCATTTCTCTGAACACTCTGTAGTCTGGATCCTACGATCAATTAGTGGTAGTCTTTCTCGCTCTCGCTCTTGCCCCACCCCCCTATCCGTGTCCTCCTGTGCTTCCTCTCCTCCCCTCCCCCCTCTCCTCCCTCTTCCCCTCATCCTCCCCCTCCCTCCACCTGCCCCACCCCCCTCTCCCCCAGCAGGTTGCTTCTTGTCTGACAGAAGTCCCAGGGAGAGCTGTGTTAATGAGAGACAGGCCTGCATGCTTCGTCCTCCTCCTTCTCTCCTCATCGTACTCTCGTATCTGTACATCCCACGTCCGTTCTTCTCCACAGCACATCCCATCAGTGATAAACTAGCAGGGAGAAGGGGTCAATGAATTATAGTGCCTCTTTCGGACACATTGCTCTAGTCGGAGTATAGTCTATTCATCGTAGTCCTAAACTACATGAACCGTCTATGTACTTCCTGCGTCTGTATTCCTCAGAGAACTAGCGCCTGTTCCGGGAAGAACAGTGAGTCAGACACAGAATGTTTACGCACCACACTCAGCTGAGACAAATGGTAGGGAAGCTGTCCGTTATAGGAGATAGTTTTGCCAATTGCATACTCACTCCAGTGGAATCAAGTGTATCCTTTTATGAAATGACGAAAAGTTGATCATTTAACACAGTCACACATCCTTCACAACTACTCTGCATTCATCAGTTAACAAATTCTTTTCCTTTGAAGAGATATTCCTCTTTCTCCTTTACAATCCCCTCAGTCTTCTTTATAACCTGATAGAATGTTCTAATGGCTTGCGACACACACACACAGATTGACAGAAAAAAAACGACAATATTAGTTGTGTCGATGTCCTTGAGACTGACTTCCAGCTTGGGTTGGTCATCCCACCCTCAGAATTATAGTCTTTCACTACTTCCCGGCCATTGACTTCCAGATCCAAAAAAATGTAAGCAAACTTTGAGAGGCCCTTTTCCGCCTTGGCACTCGCTAATCCTTTTAAGCTTTTCCAAAATTAAAAACGTTGAGATTTAGAATGACGACTATAATGAGAGAAAACCCAGCTGAAAATAAATACTTGATTGAGAGAGAGAGTGAGAATGGGTTGCATGCTCTCCACATATCCTCGCACCAGAACAGTTGAGATTGGAGAGCAACTTTAACAAAAAAAAAAAAAAAATCACAGTTTTAGGATTCTCTCTCTTTGGCCAGCTCCTTCAACCCCTGACAGTGTTCACGAGACCTGGCTGCCACAGTTCTTGGCTACTGTTCGCAATAGAAATCACTCGAACCAGGAATCACACCAACGAAATGTCATTTTCTCTCTATTCCGATTCCATCTGCTCCACCTCTTTCCCCATGATAAAGACATCCCTCTCTTCTGCGGGCCCCTGAGGGGAGGGCGTACAATGTGTGTACAYGTGTGTGTTTGTGTGTGTGTCTGTGTCTGGTCTGCATGCTAATACCATAACTAATGCATCGGTGGTGCAAATTAATTGTGTTTGCTTGTGTGTGTACAGCATATGCGCTAGTTAGTAAGGAATACTCTTTTGATTTAAAGCATCACTTACAGAGGAGCTTAACAGGACGAGAGGCAAGCTAGTGTATCAAAAGCCCTCGATTTCCGTCTCTGGAGTGAGAGAGTGAGAGGGAGAACAAAGAAAAGGAGGGGTAGCTATGGAAAGATGCACGACGTCACTGGGGAAGAAAAGCAGAAAGCGGCCTCTGTTCTACCTGCTGTTTGAAGATGGCCCCTACTGTTGGAGAGTGTGAAGGAAGACAGGGCAGCTGTAGTCTTTATACTGCTACTCTAACTCCCTTTCCCATGAGGCCAATGGGCTAATAATAGGTCTGATTGGTTAGAGTTTAGAGGTCTGTAAACAAGGAATCATGGAGGTGGGGTCTTCAACAGGGCTAGACAGTCCCATGAGAGGAGAAAGACGCACACACACACACAACACACATGCACACAACACACCCACATACACACACACAACACACACAGGCTTTTTAGGACCCCCCTGAGGGTCTTTATAGAGTGAACTGGGGCTCTTTTATTTGACCGTTTCTCTTTCCGTCCACACACACAGGTTTCTACAAAACCTCTCATTTTGTTGTCCTTGCTACAGACCGAGCCGGGTGCAGGTTACAATAAGTCCCCCTCTCTGATCTTAATTGGACCTGATGTGTTGTTCTACTCCAAGGGTGACGGTTCTACTGGGTTCTGGTCAGTTTTAKTGGAACCTGGGCCAAGAACTGTTGGCAGCCAGGTCTCTGTAAAACACTTAGGCCAGGGGTTGTAAAGGAGCTGGCACAAAGAGAAGAATCCTAAAACAACTGATWTTWTTTWKTTTTTWAAATGTTCTCTCYCCCTCTCACATCTGTTGGGTGGGATAGTGAGAGCCATGCAACCCCATTCTCACCCTCCCTCTCTCAATCAAGTATTTATTTTTCAGTGGTGTTTTTCTCAATATAGTCGTCATTTCAAATCTCAACGATTTTAATTTTGAGAAAGCTTAAAAGGATTAGCGAGTGCCAAGGCGGAAAAGGGCCTCTCAAAGTTTGCTTACATTTTTTKGGATCTGGAAGTCAATGGCCGGGGAAGTAGTGAAAGACTATAATTCTGAGGGTGGGATGACCAACCCAAGCTCTGAAGYCAGTCTCAAAGACCATCGAACACAACCTATATGTGTCAGTTTTTTTTTCTGTCAATCTGTGTTGTGTGTTGCCAAGCCATTAGGAACATTCTATCAGGTTATAAAGAAGACTGAGGGGATTGTAAAGAGAAGAAGGAAATATCTCTTCAAAGGAAACAAGAATTTGTTAACTGATGGATCGCAAGAGTTTTGAAGGATGTGCTGAATGTGTTAAATGTGCAACTTTTCATTCAAACCCTTTAAAAGGATACACTTGATTCCACTGGAGTGAGTATGCAATCTGGCAAACTACCTCCTCTATAACCGGACAGCTTCCCTTGACCATTTGTCTCAGCCTGAGGTGGTGYTGTAACACGTTCTGTGTCTGACCTCTGATCTTCCTGACAGCCTAGTTCCTCTGAGGCATACAGACAGGAAGTACCATAGACGGCCTGTAGTTAGGACTGATGATAAGACTACCCACTAACATGGTGAAAGAGGCATTTAATCATCCCTCTCTCCCTCCCTGGTTTTTCCGATGGGATGTGTGTGGAAAGAAGAGTATGTAAAAAGAGAGAGAAAAGAGAGAGAGAAGGAGAGAGAGCAGAGCCTGTCCTCCATTAACACAGCTCTCCCTGGCTTCTGTCAGCAAGAAGCAAACCTGCGGGGAGGGAGGGGGGAGCGAGGCAGAGGGGAAGGGAGGAGAGAGAGGAGAGGGGGGGAGAGGGAGGAGAGAGAAGGAGTCCACCCTAGTCATAGACTGTTCTCTCTGCTACCGCAACAGCAAGCATACCCAAAGCGCCCAAGTCTAGGTCAAAGAAGCTCTTAAACACGCTTCTACCCCCAAGCCATAAAGCCCTGAACAGATAATCAAATGGCTACCCAGACTATTTTCATTTTTACACTGCTGCTACTCTCTGGTTATTATCCATGCATAGTCACTTTACCTCTACCTACATGTACATATTACCTCAATTACCTCGACTAACTTGTGCCCCGCCATTGACTCTGTACAGGAACCACCTGTATTTAGCTTCGCTACTGTTATTTCATCGTTGCGCTTTAAATATTCGTTATTTTTCTATTATCTTTTATCTATTATATATATATATTTTTTTTTTACTTCAGTTTATTTAGTAAATACTTTAACACTTATTTTTCAAAACTGCATTGTTGTTAAGGGCTTGTAAGTTAGCAATTCACTGTAACGTCTACACCTGTTGTATCGGCGCATGTGACAAATACAATTTGATTTGATTTGATCAATGCCAAACAACATGTAAAGTCTGATCCAAGATCACATAGTGGAGTCATTTCTCCTGAACACGTCTGTGTCTGGATCCTAGATCACATAGTGGAATCATTTCTCCTGAACACGTCTGTGTCTGGATCCAAGATCACATAGTGGAGTCATTTCTCTCTGAACACGTCTGTGTCTGGATCCTAATCACATAGTGGAGTCATTCTCCTGAACACGTCCTTGTCTGGATCCAAGATCACATAGTGGAGTCATTTCTCCTGAACACGTCTGTTTCTGGATCCTAGATCACATAGTGGAGTCATTTCTCCTGAACACGTCTGTGTCTGGATCCTAGATCACATAGTGGAGTCATTTCTCCTGAACACGTCCTTGTCTGGATCCAAGATCACATAGTGGAGTCATTTCTCCTGAACACGTCTGTGTCTGGATCCTAGATCACATAGTGGAGTCATTTCTCCTGAACACGTCCTTGTCTGATCCAAGATCACATAGTGGAGTCATTTCTCCTGAACACGTCTGTGTCTGGATCCTAGATCACATAGTGGAGTCATTCTCCTGAACACGTCTGTGTCTGGATCCTAGATCACATAGTGGAGTCATTTCTCCTGAACACGTCTGTGTCTGGATCCAAGATCACATAGTGGAGTCATTCTCCTGAACACGTCTGTGTCTGGATCCTAGATCACATTGGAGTCTTTTCTCCTGAACACGTCTGTGTCTGGATCCTAGATCACATATGGAGTCATTTCTCCTGAACACGTCTGTGTCTGGATCCTAGATCACATAGTGGAGTCATTTCCCTGAACACGTCCTTGTCTGGATCCTAGATCACATAGTGGAGTCATTTCTCCTGAACACGTCCTTGTCTGGATCCTAGATCACATAGTGAGTCATTTCTCCTGAACACGTCTGTGTCTGGACTGCTCCTCCATTAAAGTTGGTGAGATATAATTTACCGGACAGACGATGTTAGCTATATACTGCCGGCTACACGTCGCTAACTGATGACAAATAGAGGCCTTTCTGAAATGTTTAAAATCTGGAGAGCTCTGTTTACAGTTTCAGCTTGCCTTTTAAGCCAAGCGTCTGTTTTCTGACAGGTGGTAATGGATGTGTCCTCTTAGACCCCTTCTTTTAAAAAGCATTCTTAACACACACACAAACGCCTATAAACTCTCTCTCTCTCTCACACACACACACACACACACACACACACACACACACACACACACACACACACACACACACACACACACACACACACACCACACACCACACACACACCACACCACACACACACACACACACACACACACACACACACACACACCCACAACCCACACCCACACCCCACCCACACCCACACACACACATAACACCACACGCTTTATCCTCTCTCTCTCACACACACATGCACACACACATTCTTGGCTTGTACTAGAGAGTGTTTAGAATTCAGCCTTAGATGGTTTCATTATTTACGCAACCAGTTGGACACTTCAGGACAAAGCCCTGCTGCCTTTTGAGGGGATGGGAAAAAAGAAATAAAATAGAATGTTTTACGAACTTACAGAATTAACAACATGTGGAGTAAAACGCTTGACCTACATCGTCCACCCGTCTTCAACATTCAAAGCCCCCTTTAGGGTGGGGACTAAGAGGGGTTGGAGGAGAGGGGGAAGGTTGTGTGTGTGTGTGCCTGTGGCGTGTGTTACATTTTTACACAGGGGTTTAAAGGTTAAAGGTATATGACTGAGCTAAGCTACAGGCACAGGAACAGTGTCRGGAGTGGGAGGAAGATATTGGCTGGTTACTCTGTAATACTGTAAATCTTGAGACGGGTGAAGACAGAGGATTTGGGATACAAGGTGGGATCCAGGGTGGGGGTATTTGGAAAGCAGAGCAGAGCTTTCCATTTTTTCTCACGGAAAGCATGTGTCTTCCATCAACCATCAGATGAGAAGGGACAGACAAAAGTGAGAAACAGATTTAGAGAAAGAGAAGGACTGGCAACAAGGTGGACTCATTGGCCAATCAATGACATCAACTAATAAACTAATTACCAATGAGAGAAGAAGAAAACAGTGATGTGGCCACAAAGGATTTGAAACGCCCTGCACAAGTCTGTCATTAATGTCACTGTCATCCAATGACTGAAGTGCCTTCATTTAATGGTTATTCATTTAAACAGTGTCCTGTCAATATCTCTCACCCATCATTTCAGAGACGTGGGATAACCCCTATTATCTATGAGACAGAGCCTTCAAGACACCCGACACTTGAACTTGACCACGGTAATATTTACCAGTATAATGGAGGCTAAAGTAGCATAAATGCTGACAGGTTCTTGTAGGCTTCTTGCACTTCTCAGTAAAGCCAGGCAACCACCAGAGATGTCACTCAAAATATACAATCAGTGACTGTTTGGTGAGATCTGTGCACTGTGTTTGTGCTTTGGTATTTCTCTCCTGATTATTTTCCTTCATAAGTGCCAAATGGTAATCAAATCCCAAATGAAGTATTTTCCCTCTGACTGTACAGGTGCCACATTCTTCAAACCATTCCAAAACGTTCTTTCCAAAATGGGAAGAGGAGGGGGGGATTTTGGGGAAGATTAGGGAAAACCATGCAGATGACACTGGGGGTCCAGGGGAGYCAGGCGGAACGTGAGACCTGGGAGRTGGAACTGGAGCGCAGAGGGGAAAGGAAAGCACACATCCCAGGGAATTTCCCTCGGAAATCTGTGGATTATCCCGCCGGTTTTAATGAAAGTTGTCGGGATTAGGAATGCCGGGGGGGTGTAACACTCATCCTAGAGATCTATTGCCATCCTCCAACCTCCAACCTAGTCTAATTGTAGGTTGGCTTTACATGAGAATGATGAATGACTCACTGATTGAGGCCGATGGTGAGATGAGAGTATGAGAGGAATAGACAAGAGAGAGAGAGAGAGAGAGAGAGAGAGAGAGAGAGAGCCAGAGCAAGAGAGAGAGAGTGAGTGAGCGAGCAAGCGAGAGTGAGAGATGGAGAGAGACTGTGATACATTTTTACAACCCAATCTTCCTTACATGAGTATGAAAGACAGAGAGCCCTCTGAGCCATAGGGATATGGCCTCTGTGTGGAAACGAGACAAGTCTCTCTGTCACCATCTCCGTCCTGATAGCTAAGTGGGAGCCGCCTGAGCACTTCCTTAATCAATCTGAGTAACAGAGTGAAGCTTGCCTGCCTGTCTTTCTCTCACACAAAGAGCTGTCAGATCTCATTCTGTCTCCTAGTCAGGAAGCAGAGATGGGGCCTTTGTGCATTTACACACACTGGAGGAGGGACTAAACAGATTTGACACATTTATGTTTATATAAACACACACCTGAACACAAGTACACACACATCGATTTATTAACATACACGCATCACATTCACACCTAGCTAATACGCACATACACGCATCACAGACACACGGACACACACACACACGCACACGCAAACACACACACGCACACACACACACGCACACACACAGACAAACACACACACACACCCACACACACAGTGACAATATGAAAGATGTATGGGAACAGTTGGAAATGTCATGCACACACACAACTGGCTGTTCATGACATAAGTGGGACACACGTTCTGGCCGATACTTTGATAAGCTTTGGTAGGTTTCATGTCAACACTCCTTTCAACACATAACTTAAACTGTAAAACATATCAATCATTCCTTAGAGGGATGAAACATGTGAATGATGACCAACATCGCAGCTGTGTGTGTGTATGGTGTGTGTGTGTGTGTGTGTGTGTGTGTGTGTGTGTGTGTGTGTGTGTGTGTGTGATAAAACTGCCTGCTACTCAGGCCCAGAAGCTAAGATGTGCATTTGGATAGAAAACACTCCGGAGTTTCTAAAACTGTTTGATGATGTCTGTGAGTATAACAGAACTCATATGGCAGGCAAACCTGAGAAAAATCACCCAGGAAGTGGGAAATCTGAGGTTTGTAGGTTTCAAGTCTTTGCCTATCCAATATACAGTGTAAAATTTGGTCCAAATGCACTTCCTAAGGCTTCCATTAGTGTCAACAGTCTTTAGAACCTTGTTTCAGGCTTCTACTGTGAAGGGGGAAGAATAAGAGCTGATTGAGTCGGTGTCTGCAGAAATGCCATGAGCTAGTCTCGCGCCACCCGTGAGAGTTAGCGGCGTTCCTTTTCCTTTCTAAAGACAAAGAATTGTCCGGTTGGAATATTATTGAAGATTTATGATAAAAACATCCTAAAGATTGTTCTATACATCGTTTGAACATGTTTCTACGAACTGTAATGGAACTGTCGTCTGAACTAAATGCCTGCGCCGTGTGAATTTGGATTTGTGAACTAAACGCGCAAACAAAAAGGAGGTATTTGGACATAAATTATGGACTTTATCGAACAAAACAACATTTATTGTGGAACTGGGATTCCTGGAGTGCATTCTGATGAAGATATCAAAGGTAAGTGAATATTTATAATGCTATTTCTGACTTCTGTTGACTCCACAACATGACGGGTATCTGTATGGCTTGTTTTGGTCTCTGAGCGCTGTACTCAGATTATTGCATGATGTGCTTTTTCCGTAAAGCTTTTTTGAGATCTGACACAGCGTTTTGCGTTAAGGAGGAGTTTATCTATATTCCATGCTTAACACTTGTATCTTTTATCAATGTTTATTATGAGTATTTCTGTAAATTGATGTGGCTCTCTGCAAAATCACCGGATGTTTTGGAGCAAACATTACTGAACATAACGCTCCAATGTAACTGAGATTTTTGGATATAATATTAACTTTATCGAACAAAACATACATGTATTGTGTAACATGAAGTCCTATGAGTGTCATCTGATGAAGATCATCAAAGGTTAGTGATACATTTTATCTCTATTTCTGCTTTTTGTGACTCCTCTCTTTGGCTGGAAAAATTGCTGTTTTTCTGTGACGAGGTGCTGACCTAACATAATTGCATGGTATGGTTTCGTCGTAAAGCCTTTATGAAATCGGACACTGTGGGTGGGATTAACAACAGGTTTATCTTTAAAATGGTGTATAATACTTGTATGTTTGAGGATTTGTATTATGAGATTTCTGTTGTTTGAATTGGGCCCTGCACTTCACTGGCTGTTGTCATATCGATCCGTCATATCGATCCCGGGATTTCAGCCGTAAGAATTAAGACTGAAGGTCAATCAATATGGAACATTTCCAGAACTTTGAAAGTTTCTTCAAGTGCAGTCTCAAAACCATCAAACTTTATGATGAAACTGGCTCTTATGAGGACCTCCACAGGAAAGGAAGACCAGAGTTACCTCTGCTGCAGAGGGTAAATTCATTAGAGTTAACTGCACTCAGATTGCAGCCCAAATGAATGATTCACTTAGTTGAAGTACAGACACATCTCAACATCAACTGTTCAGAGGAGACTGTGTGAATCGGCCTTCATGGTCAAATTGCTGCAAAGAAACCACTACTAAAGGACACAATGAAAAGAAGAGACTTGCTTGGCCAAGAAAAATGAGCAATGGACATTAGACTGGTGGAAATTTGACTTTAGGTCTGATGAGTCCTACATTTTAGATTTTTGGTTCAACCGCCGTGTCTTTGTGAGATGCATGGAGGAGGAGGTGTAATGGTGTGGTGTTGCATGCTGGTGACACTGTCCGTGATTTTTGGGGAATTCAGGGCACACTTAACCAGTATGGATACCACACAATTCTGCACCAATATGCCATCTCATCTGGTTTGCGCTTAGTGGGCACTATCATTTGTTTTTCAACAGGACAATGACCCAACAAAATCCAGGCTGTGTAAGGGCTATTTGACCAAGGAGAGTGATGGAGTGCTGCATCAGATGACCTGACCTCCACAATCACATGACCCAACCCATTTGAGATGGTTTGGGATGAGTTGGACCACAGAGTGAAGGAAAAGCAGCCAACAAGGGCTCAGCATATGTTGGAACTGCTTCAAGACTGTTGAAAAAGCATTCCTCATGGTGCTCGTTGAGAGAATCCCAAGAGTGTGCAAAGCTGCCATCAAGGCAAAGGGTGGCTCTTTGAAGAATATAAATTCAAAAAGGCATCGCACATCTGAGCAATCTTATTTGCAGGTGCATGGACATATTGAACAAGATGAAGGAAAAGGAAACCGCACACTGCTCTGGATTCTCGTTTTCATTATTAACAAAACGTTCTTCAAAAAGACCATATAGAGGTTGGCATAGCTCGGAGCAAATGTAGAGCCCATCGATGTTCCATTCGTTTGGAGATAGTATTCATCATCAAACCTGAAAATAGTTGTACGTCAAAACATATTCAGCCAACTCTAGAATGAGTTTGTTGGTGGATATTCATTAGTATCTCTTTGTCTCCCAAATAGTGTGCTAGTGCTGCCAGCCCCCCCACATGGGGAATGCTGGTATAAGAGTCTCGACATCTAATGTGAAAAATACAGTCTTCTTTTAAACCGTTATTGGTGAGATCTGTTTATGAAGTCTATAGAGTCCTTTACATATGATGGCAATGATTGCACATGAGATTAATAAAAGAGTCTACAAAGTTTTGACAATGGCTCTAGCATTGAGCCTATTCCTGCAACCACTGGTCTGCCTGGATAGTTGCCTTGTTGTGTTTTAGGTTTGTGTAATTTCGGTAAATGTATAAGCATGGACGTATGGACATTTGCAACAAAGATTTCATATTCAGGTTTGGAACATGAATGTGTGTCTCTTGTAGATTATTCTGACGTTTTTCATATGATGTACCCAATGACTAATGAAACTTGCTATGTCCTCATTGAGATTAACAGAAGTGTTCAATACGCCTTATTTATACACTTTTTGTAATATTTATGAAATGCACATGTTTATATTTGGTAGCACTTATTTATTTTCCTTGCCTCCAACCCCTTCGATGTGTAGAACGGATGTGGGTGGAGCCAGGTCTACATAAGGGTGCAACTTTCAAAAATCCCAAAAGCTCTGAGCAGGCCGTGTGGCGATACGTAAGCTTATTAAATATCGGTGATACTATCAAGAGCAGTGTGCGGTTTCCTTTTACTTTGAAGAATATAAAATATAAAACATATTTTGATTTGTTTAACACTTTTTTGTTTATACATGATTCCATGTGTGTTTATTTCATAGTTGTGTATGTCTTCACTATTAATCTACAATGTAGAAAATAGTAAAAATAAAGAAAAACTTTGAATGAGTAAGTGTGTCCAAACTAGGCTGTTACTGTACATAACTAGGCTGTTGACAGATGCTTTCTCTCCCTCTCCTACTGTAGAGATGGTCAGACATGACCTTCCTGACCCTGGGCTTGTGAAGAGTCCACTCTGGAAGCACGAGGCTAATTGTCCTGTTTGTCTGCTGTCTAGTGGCAGAGGAAATGACAAGCGCCATGACCCTGACCTCCAAGGTCCCGAGGGGAAGGCTCAGGGCAGCAACATGTGGGCACCGCATTTAGGAGGGAGACAACTGTTTTCTTTAATTGGCCGTGCAAACTCCCACAGCTGGGACGGATTAGAGGGAGAGAATTCCCCATGAAATGGACGGGGACTGGCATACGGCACGACGAGATGGGAGGGGGATAAGTTGTAGAGACAGAGCGGGTGAGAGAGGGCGAGAGAGACGGTAGGGGGAGAGCAATAAAGAGAGTAAACAAAAGTATCAATGAAGGGAGAGATAGTGACATAGGGATGTGCAACTTGAAAAACGTACTGTACTGTAGAGGTACGCTGTGAGAGCAGAGTAATACAGACACAGTGAGGTAGCAGAGGGAGGAACGATGTACTGTAGAGGTACGCTGTGAGAGCAGAAGTACATACAGACACAGTGAGGTAGCAGAGGGAGGAACGATGTAGTGTAGAGGTAGCTTGTGAGAGCAGAGTACATACAGACCAGTGAGGTAGCAGAGGGAGGAATGATGTAGTGTAGAGGTACGCTGTGAGAGCAGAGTAATACAGAACACAGTGAGGTAGCAGAGGGAGGAATGATGTAGTGTAGAGGTAGCTGTGAGAGCAGAGTACATACAGACACAGTGAGGTAGCAGAGGGAGGAATGATGTAGTGTAGAGGTACGCTGTGAGAGCAGAGTACATACAGACCACAGTGAGGTAGCAGAGGGAGGAATGATGTAGTGTAGAGGTACGCTGTGAGAGCAGAGTACATACAGACACAGTGAGGTAGCAGAGGGAGGAATATGTAGTGTAGAGGTACGCTGTGGAGCCAGAGTACATACAGACACAGTGAGGTAGCAGAGGGAGGATTGTAGTGTTGAGATAGCTGTGAGAGCAGAGTACATAAGCCACAGTGAGGTAGCAGAGGGAGGAATGATGTAGTGTGAGTACGCTGTGAGAAGCAGAGTACATACAGACCAGTGAGGTAGCAGAGGGGAATGATGTAGTGTAGAGGTACGCTTGGAGGCAAGTACATACAGACACAGTGAGGTAGCAGAGGGAGGAATGATGTAGTGGTAGAGGTACGCTGTAGAGAGAGGTACATACAGACAAGTGTAGGTAGCAGAGGGAGGAATGATGTAGTGTAAGAGTACGCTGTGAGAGCAGAGTACATACAGACACGTGAGGTAGCAGAGGGGAGAATGATGTAGTGTAGAGGTAGCTGGTGAGAGCAGAGTAATACAGACCAGTGA
>NW_019944069.1:29076-34353 GCF_002910315.2 Salvelinus sp. IW2-2015
ATTCAAAGTAACAGACACATCTCAACATCAACTGTTCAGAGGAGACTGTGTGAATCAGGCCTTCATGGTCAAATTGCTGCAAAGAAACCACTACTAAAGGACACCAATGAAAAGAAGAGACTTGCTTGGGCCAAGAAAAATAAGCAATGGACATTAGACTGGTGGAAATTTGACTTTAGGTTGATGAGTCTACATTTTAGATTTTTGGTTCCAACCGCCGTGTCTTTGTGAGATGCATGGAGGAGGAGGTGTAATGGTGTGGTGGTGCATGCTGGTACACTGTCCGTAATTTTTGGGGAATTCAAGGCACACTTAACCAGTATGGATACCACACAATTCTGCACCAATATGCCATCTCATCTGGTTTGCGCTTAGTGGGACTATCATTTGTTTTTCAACAGGACAATGACCCAAAACAAAATCCAGGCTGTGTAAGGGCTATTTGACCAAGGAGAGTGATGGAGTGCTGCATCAGATGACCTGACCTCCACAATCACATGACCTCAACCCATTTGAGATGGTTTGGGATGAGTTGGACCACAGAGTGAAGGAAAAGCAGCCAACAAGGGCTCAGCATATGTGGGAACTGCTTCAAGACTGTTGAAAAAGCATGGTGCTCGTTGAGAGAATCCCAAGAGTGTGCAAAGCTGTCATCAAGGCAAAGGGTGGCTACTTTGAAGAATATAAAATATAAAACATATTTTGATTTGTTTAACACTTTTTTGGTTTATACATGATTCCATGTGTGTTATTTCATAGTTGTGATGTCTTCACTATTAATCTACAATGTAGAAATAGTAAAAATAAAGAAAAACCTTTGAATGAGTAAGTGTGTCCAAACTAGGCTGTTACTGTACATAACTAGGCTGTTGACAGATGCTTTCCTCCCTCTCCTACTGTAGAGATGGTCAGACATGACCTTCCTGACCCCTGGGCTTGTGAAGAGTCCACTCTGGAAGCACGAGGCTAATTGTCCTGTTTGCTGCTGTCTAGTGGCAGAGGAAATGACAAGCGCCATGACCCCTGACCTCCAGGGTCCCGAGGGGAAGGCGATCAGGCAGCAACATGTGGGCACCGCATTTAGAGGGAGACAAACTGTTTTTCTTTAATTGCCGTGCAAACTCCCACAGCTGGGACGGATTAGAGGGAGAGAATTCCCCATGAAATGGACGGGGACTGGCAACGGCACGCCGAGATGGGAGGGGGATAAGTTGTAGAGACAGAGCGGGTGAGAGAGGCGAGAGAGACGGTAGGGGGAAGCAATAAAGAGAGTAAACAAAAGAGATCAATGAAGGGAGAGATAGTAACATAGAGGGAGTGCAACTTGAAAAACGTACTGTACTGTAGAGGTACGCTGTGAGAGCAGAGTACATACAGACACAGTGAGGTAGCAGAGGGAGGAATGATGTAGTGTAGAGGTACGCTGTGAGAGCAGAGTACATACAGACACAGTGAGGTAGCAGACGGAGGAACGATGTAGTGTAGAGGTGCGTTGTGAGAGCAGAGTACATACAGACACAGTGAGGTAGCAGAGGGAGGAATGATGTAGTGTAGAGGTACGCTGTGAGAGCAGAGTATATACAGACACAGTGAGGTAGCAGAGGGAGGAACGATGTAGTGTAGAGGTGCGTTGTGAGAGCAGAGTACATACAGACACAGTGAGGTAGCAGAGGGAGGAATGATGTAGTGTAGAGGTACGCTGTGAGAGCAGAGTACATACAGACACAGTGAGGTAGCAGAGGGGGAATGATGTAGTGTAGAGGTACGCTGTGAGAGCAGAGTACAACAGACACAGTGAGGTAGCAGAGGGAGGAATTATGTAGTGTAGAGGTACGCTGTGAGAGCAGAGTACATACAGACACAGTGAGGTAGCAGAGGGAGGAACGATGTAGTGTATGTGTTGAGGGAGGAAACAGTGGAGACACACAAACACAGAGAGTGAAAGAGAGGGAGGGAAGAGGAGAAAAAGAAACAGATATCCTGGAGTGTGGGCAGATGTGGCCGGATATCAAAAGATGGGTTGGATGTGTGATAGTCTTCATTTCATAGCAGTCAGCAACCGTCCCACACACACACACACACACACACACACACACGCCCAACACACACACACACACACACACACACACACACACACACAACACACACACACACACTGGGCACCTTATTCATCCAAGCTATTCAATACTGCCCCCCAGCCATAAGAAGTTATAAATAATAAGTAATAATGGACTGTTGTTTCTTTTTGTTTATTTGAGCTGTTCTTGCCATAATATGGACTTGGTCTTTTACCAAATAGGGCTATCTTCTAYATTACACATTTATTGCCACCGGGGGCCCACCGGTGTAACTGCTTACTGACTGTACACTGTAACATTACTGCATGATTGTAGTGGGTTTACTAACGTGTTAGTTCTGTTAGCTATGTTGACTATGATGTTACTTTAGCTAATATGGTGACAACGATGTGGGCTGTGTGTAGCCGTTACGATATGGTTTGGCTTGGAAMGTTTTTTTGCCTGGTCACATGCAGCTGATGTGTTGTGCATTGAAGTCCTCAAGCAAAGAGAAAAGGTGAGAGGAGGAGAACACATAGATGTCATAGACGCAAGAAGGAATACAACGTGGCTGCTATGAATTCTGTTTAAAAACGTTTCTTAAACGGAAGCAAACATAACAAAAAGGGGATAAACATACCTGAATTTGTCCAATAAGAACTCTTGTTTGTAACTGTTGAACTAATGATTACACCCTATATCCGCTAGATGCAGGCAAGAGTGTGCAAGGCGGTATTGAATGTCACTGCCTGTCCATGTGTCACTGTCTGTCACCTCAAATTTGTCTCTCGACCGCTGTGCACCTATGTTGTAAACTTTCATTCATAGGCTAGGTTGTAGCAACCTCATGATGGGTATTGGGAAGTAGCCTAAACCTATCGCTGCTACTTTGACCTGGGTGAATGGAATATGAATAAGAGTCATCCAATATGCTGTAATAATAAATCGTYCTCCCTCATCTTAAATCGTCCTCCCACTTACCGCCGCTGATGTAGCTAATATCATAATGCCGTGTCTATAGGGCTGGGAGGGATTAGGGGGGAAAACACGATCAACTAAAGAAAAATATTGCTTTGGATTTGAATGATGTGTGTATCTGGAGCTGAGGTCAACAAATGAAGGTCAGTGTTGTGGGGACAAGCACTCTGAGGATAAAGAAATCAGATCATACATGTCCTGTATAATGAAGTTCTGTGTCATGGAGAGAGGATGTTGATCAAACCGAGAACAAAGACAATCACGAACAAACGGAGGTCAACACATGGGAGTACTTCCCACTATTGTCAATGTGTCTCTGTGTGTGTGTGTGTGTGTGTGTGTGTGTGTGTGTGTGTGTTGTGTGTGTGTGTGTGTGTTGTGGTGTGTGTTTGTTTGTGTGTGTGTGTGTGTGTGGTGTGTGTGTGCTGTGTGTGTGTTGTGTGTGTGTGTGTGTGTGTGTGTGTGTGTGTGTGTGTGTGTGTGTGTGTGCGTGTGTGTGTGTCCAAATGCATGTACAGTACGTTCATGATGGTGTTTGTTTTCTCTTTTAAGCCACATTTCAGGTCATTCATTTCAGTGGAATTAAACATGTAAGTACAGTAAGCTTTCTTCCCATAACACAAGGCATAAACAGGAAATCCAATCAAAGGACCGCTGTAATGCAACCATGACAACTGTAAACACACACATACATACAGTGTGTATACAGTGTGCACATATGGGGATATGGTCAAATGTAGTGTATGGTTTTCCCCCCTGAAACACAAAGAACTCCTCTTTCCTGAGGTCTGTACTGCAGCAGATATCACAGTAGAAACAGATGCTCTAAACGTATCCACTTGCTCTAAACAGCACACGCATAGTGCACAGTAAAAATACCTAGCCAAAGTGTAGCCTTTGGCTCTTCAATAAGCTAGTGTACACAGTATACAGTACAAAGTATACAGTAGAAACGTAATGAACTTAAGGTAGCCCTCTTAGGTAAACAAGGTTAGCATAACACTGAGTGAAAATACACAGAACAAATGGCGTCCTCATTACTCAAACACGATACAGTCTGTATCGCAAACAGCATATAGCCGTTTGCATGCGAAAGCTAATTGCAGCTAACATAGCATGTGCCTACAGAACAAACAGATGGAAAACAGATACTGTAGAGAAGAAGGTACATCAAAGAAGGTGCATCAAAGAAGGTACATACTTTAGGTGTGTACTTTAGCAGCTAACCAAAGCTGCCATCGCTAGCTACACAATCAGACCCAGAGATTATAGCAGCTATGCTAACCATAGTAGTTAGCCTCACTCATGCTAAAAAGCATGTCTGCCTGTTGTAGATATGATCTGAGAACAGAGGCTAYTTCAAACGGTCTGAAATAAATAAAAACTGCACTGAGCTGAAGAAGGGATAGGAAGTGAGTAGATCTTCAGTCACAGACGGACAGAACCACCCAAAGAAAAACAGACACTTTTCATTTCACCATTACCTTTTCAGACTGTGATACTAAGCAGAGATTGGTGGAGAGTGGAGAGTATATCAAACCCAGATATCCCTCCCTGGCCTGCCTCACCAGCTCCTGTCATCTGTATAAAAGCAGGGTGATTGTGAATGAAATCAACTCTTATAAAGCCTGCCTTCTGTTTAATCTAAAAAATAAAAAAACAAGACATTGCAGTGGATTCCTTCTCAAGAAGCCATTTAATTCCTAGAGTGGGATGACAAGCGTGATTCGTTCAGCATGCTTTTAAATTGAAAATTGTCCTCCCTAGCTGGTACATCTCTCTAGAAGATGTCAGACGTCAACGATTACCCCGGCTACCCCTCCCGTTTTCTTTTTCGTTTTCTCGCTCTGAAGAAACCCGTTTTCAATTCCCGCTGTGTGTTGATAGGCGCTCTCATCTGGGCGACCTTGGGCACTTCCTGTGTGGATGGGTCCCAGCTGAGGGGTGAGAGGGGAAAGGTCAACCTTATGCTTGGTGCCGTCTCTTGCTCTGTCAACACAACCTCTGCTCCGCAAAACCACTTCCCCCTGGATCCTACCACATGGGATGAGAGGGAGAGAGCGGAGGAGATGGGGATGAGGGAATCAATGATCTATTCAGCCATTCCTTTGGGCATTTACACAAGTACAAGGGCATACAAGGGTGCACATGCACACGCAGGTAAATAAAAAAAGGGTCGGATCCTTCAGAGTGTAACTACAGTCTTCAGAAGGTATTCACCTCTTGAACTTTTCCTAATGTT
>NW_019944069.1:34378-54301 GCF_002910315.2 Salvelinus sp. IW2-2015
CGAGAGGAGATAGTTGCACGGCATTTAAGAACAGTTTGTCTCCCTCTAAATGCGGTGCCATGTTGCGCTCGCTGCTACCTCGGGACTTGGAGGTCAGGGGTCATGGCGCTTGTCATTTCCTCTGCCACTAGACAGCAGACCGGGACAATTAGCTCGTGTTCAGAGTGGAACTTTCACAAGCGCAGGGTAGGCAAGGGATGTCCTGATCATCTCTAAGCTAGGAGAGGGAGAGAAAGCATTGTCCAGCTAGTTATGTAGTACAGCCTGTTTGGCACACTTACCATTCAAAGGTTTTCTTGTATTTTTCTATTTTCTCATTGTAGATTATAGTGAAGCGACTATCAAATATGATAACATCCATGGAATATGTATACCCAGAAAAAAGTGTTTAACAAATAAAATAGTTTTATATTTTATATTTTCCAAAGTAAAAGGAAACGCACACGTGCCTTGAGTAGTATAGCCGATATTTAATAAGCTTACGTATCGGCCAACGGTGTCGTGCATGAGCTTTTTGGGATTTTTTGAAAGTTGCACCTTGATCTAGACTGGCCTCCCAATCCGTTCTTACACATGTCGAGGGGTTGGAGGCAAAGGAAATTAATCGTGTCGCAGAATATAACATGTGGCATTTCATAAATATTACAAATAGTGTATATATAGGCGTATTGAACCTTCTGTATAATATAGTGAGGATGCATGTTCACTAGTCTTTGGTACTTCGATTAATGAAAAGTCAGAATAGATCTGACAAGAGATCAATCATGTTCAACCCTAATATGAAATATTTTGTTTGCAAGTATGTGCTACGTCATGGCTTATACATTTTTTACTGAAATTACACAAACTAAACACAACAAGGAAACTATCATGCAGACCAGTGGTTGCAGGAATATGCCTTCAATGCTGAGCAGGTGTCAACGGTTTGTAGACTCTTTCCGATTAATATCTATGTGTCAATTCATTTGCCATCATATGTAGGTATCTATATGACTTCTATAAACACAGATCTCGACCATACGGTTTAAAAGAAGACTGTATTTATGTCAATTAGATGGTCGGATCTTTAACCAGCATTCCCTATGTGGGGGGGCTGGCAGCACTAGCAACTATTTGGGAGAAGGATACTAATGAATCACCACCAACACTCATTCTAGAGTTGTGTGGATATTGTTTTGAACGTCATTATTTCAGTTTTGATGATCGATACTCTTCCAAACGAATGGAACTCGATGGCTCTACATTTGCTTCGAGCTATGCTAACCTCTTTGGTCTTTTTGAAGAATTCGTTGGGTTATTAATGAAAACGAGATTCAGGCAGTGGTGCGTTTTTCCTTTGCTTCATTTGTTCATTGTATCATGACCTGCAATAAGATGCTAGATGTGCGAGTGCTTTTTGTAATTATATTTTCAAAGTAGCCACTTTGCCTTGATGACACTTTTGCACATCTTTGGGATTGTCTGCAAGAGCACCATGAAGGAATGCTTTTTCAACAGTCCTTGGGAAGCAGTTCAACATATGTTGAGCCTGTGTTGGCTTGCTTTTCCTTCACTTGTGGGTTTCAACTCATGGCCAAACATCTCAATGGGTTGAGGTCAGTGGATTGTGGAGGTAGGTCCATCTGATTCGAGCACTTCGACACTTCCTCCTTGGTCAAATAGGCTCCTTTACCGCGCTGGATTTGTTTTGGTCATTGTCCTGGTTGAATAAAGACGAATGATAGTCCCACTAAGGCGAAACAGAGATGATGGCATTTGTGGGCATGATATGGTGTGGTATCATTATCTGTTAAGTTGTGCTTGAATTCAAATCACGGACCGTGTCACAAGCATGCAACATCAACGCCATAACTCCTTCTCTCATGCATATCAGCAAGACACGGGTTGTGATACCAAATCTAAATGTAGACTCTCAGACCTAAACGGTCAAATTTCCACCGTCTAATGGTCATTGTATTTCTGGCCAACAAGTCGTCTTCTTTTCATTGGTGTCTTATGGAGTGGTTCTTTGCAGCATTGACCATGATGGCGTGATTACCGTCTCCGTCTGAACAGTTGAATTGTTGAGATTTGTGTTGTTACTTCAACTAGTGATATCATGCATTTGGGCTGCATCTTGAGGTGCAGTTACTCTAATGATTCCTCTGTGCAGCAGAGGTAATTCTGGTCTCCTTTCTCTGTGGAGTTCAGAAGGCTGTTTCATATAAGAGTTTGATGTTGTTGTTGGAACTGGGTCACTTGAAAGAAAGCTTTCAAAGTTCTGGAATGTTCCATATGCTGATTGACTTTCATGTCTTTAATTTTACGGCTTGAAATTCCGGGCATCGATATGTACGGATCGATATGCAACAGTCTCAGTGATATAGTGCAGGGCGCCAATTCAACAACAGAATTCATATATATAAATCCTCAAACTACATAGTATTATATCACATTTTTTAGAAGATACTGTTGTTATTGTCCCACGTGTCCGATTTCATAACGGCTTTTCGACGAAACGGTACATGTTCAATTATGTTAGGTCGCACCTCGTCAGAGAAAACTAGCAATTTTTCAGCAAAGAGAGATCAAAAAAGTCAGAAATGAGATACATGTCACTTAACTTGATGATCTCATCAGATGAACTCTTAGACTTTGTCATCATGACTATGTTGTTTTTGTTCGATAATGTTCTATTGTGGTTATATCCAAAAACTCAGTTTAACAGTTGGAGCGTTTATTGTTCAGTAATGTTTTGCTTCAAACATTTCGGTGATTTTGCAGATGAGCCCATCAGTTTTCAGAATATCATATACATTGATTAAAGATTACAATGTTAGTCATGGAATATAGATAAACTGTCTCTTACGCACCCGTGTGTTCGATCTTCAAAATAAGCTTTAGGAAATAAGCAACTATCATGCAATTAATTCTGAGTAAGGGCTCAGAGACTAAACAGCATATAGATATCCGTATGTTGTGGAGGTCATACAGAAGTCAGAATAGCATTATATATATCGACTTACCTTTGTATGATGCTTGCATGCAGACATGCCCTCCAGGAATCCATTCAAAATAATGTTTGTTTTTGTGTTCGATGTAAGTCTATAATTTATGTCCAAATACTCTCTTTGTTGTTTGCGGCGTTTAGTTCCAATCCAATTCACACGGGCGCTAGGCTTAGTTCAGACGAAGTTTCCATTACAGTTGTTGGAAACTATGTCAAACGATGTATGAAATATCTTTGGATGTTTTTATTTATATCTTGCTTTATAATTGTCCAACGGACATTCTTGTGTCTTAGAAATTGGACGGTCGCCGTATACTTCACGGGTGCGGAGACTGCTCGTATGGATCTGCCAGAACCGTGACTCATCAGCTCTTATTTTCTCCGTCCCTCTTCAAGGTAGACGCCTGAAACAGGTTTTATAAGACTGTTTGAATCTAGTGAAGGCCTTCGAGGTAAGTGCCTTTGGACAATATTTTCACTGTAATTGGTAGGCAAGACTTGAAGATACTGACAAACTCATTTCCCATCTGGTGATTTCTCATGGTTTTTTGCCTGCAGATGAGTTCTGTTATACTGCAAGACATCATTTCAATTGACAGTTTTAGATATATACTCCGGAGTGTTTTCTTATCAAATACATCTTAGTTCTGGGCTGAGTAGCGGCAGTTATGCTTGGGTACCTTATTTCTCAGTCTAGTTTCAATACTGCCCCCCAGTCATAAGCGTATAAATAGTATGTATATAGTGTGGTGTTGTTCTTTTTTTTATTTGAGCTTGTTCTTGCCATACATTGGATTGGTCTTTTAGCAAATAGGGGCTATTTCTATATTACAATTATTGGCAGCCGGGGGGCCCACCGGTGTAATGCTTATGACTGTACTGTACATTATCTTGCATGATTGTAGTGGGTTTCTAACTGTGTTAGTTCTTTAGATATGTGATATGATGTTACTTTAGCTAATTGGTACAAGATGTGGGCTGTGTGTAGCCGTTTAGATATGGTTTGGCTTGGAAAGTTTTTTTTGCCTGGTCACATGCAGCTGATGTGTTTGGTTGCATTGAAGTCCTGAAGCAAAGAGAAGGTGGAGAGGAGACACATGAGCAAGAAGAATACAAGTGGGGCTGCTATGAATTGTTTTAAAACGTTTTCCTTATTAAAGGAACACAACATATTAACAAAAGGGGATAACATACCATGAATTTGTCCAATAAGAATCTTGTTTGTAATGTTGACTAATGATTACAACAAAACCTTTTTCCGTAGATGCAGGCAATGAGTGTGCAAGGCGGTATTGAGTCCTGCCTGTCATGTGTCACATGTCTGTCAGCCTCAAATTTGTCTATCGACCTGGCTTGTGCCACCTATTGTTGTAAACTTTCATTCATAGGCTAGGTTTGTAGCACTCATGATGGGTATTGGGTAGGCCTACCTATCGCTGTACTTTGACTGGTGATGGACTATGAATAAGAGTCATGCAATATGCTGTATATAAATTGTTTCATCCCCTAGTCATTAATCGTGCCTGCCACACATTAGTTAGCCGTGATGTAGCTAATCATAATCCGGTGTCTATAGGCTGGGAGGGATTAGGGGGAAACACGATCAACAACTAAAGAAATATTGCCTTTGGATTTGAATGATGTGTGTTCTGGAGCTGAGGTCAGGTACAATGAAGTCAGTGTTGTGGGGACATAGCACTGCTGAAGGATAAAGAATCAGATCAACATGTCCGTATATGGAAGTTCTGTGTCATGAGAGAGATGTTGATCCAGAATCCGAGTGAACAAAAGACAATCGAGAAAGAACGGAGGGTGGATTGATTTGCACATGGGAGTTTCACTATTGTCAATAGTGTCTGCTGTGTGTGTGTGTGTGTGTGTGTGTGTGTGTGTGTGTGGTGTGTGTGTGTGTGTGTTGTGTGTTGTGGTTGTTGTGTTTGGGTTTGTTGTGTGTGTGTGTTTGTGTGTGTGTGGTTGGGTGTGTTGTGTGTGTGGTGTGGTGGTTGTGGTGTGTGGTGCGTGTGTGTGCCTTGTGGGATTGTGTGTGTGTGTGGTGTCGTGTGTTGTGTGGTGTGTTGGTTTTTGCGCGTGTTGTGCAAATGCATTACATAAACGTTCATCCGGATGGTGTTGTTTTCTTTTTAAACCACATTTCTTGGTCCATTCATCTTAGTGGCATGAAATTTAGTACAGTAAGATTCTTCCATAGACAAGAGCATAACAGGAATCCAATCAAAGGAGTGTAATGCGCGCAACTGACAACTGTTAACACACACATCCTACAGTGTGTAATACACGTGTGTCCAGATTGGGGTATGGTCCAACTGTAGTGTTGGTTTCCCCCCCTGAAAACAGAAGACTCTCTTTCTTTCGAGGTCTGTCACTGCAGATATATCATAGTAGAACAAGATCTCTAACGTATACCACTTGCTCAACAGCACAGCATAGTGCACAGTAAAAGTACTGCAAAAGTGTAGTTTGGCCTTCATAAGCTAGTGTACACAAGTATCCAGTGAAAGTATAGTAGAATACGTAATGGAACTTAGGTAGCCCTCTTAGGTAACAGTGGTTAGCATAAAACTGAGTGAATAGAAGACAATGGCGTCCTGCATTATCCAAGACACGATACAGTCTGTAATCGCGCACAGCATATACGCCGTGTTGCATGCGAAAGCTAATTGCAGCTAACGATATGCATGCCTACGAACAAACAGATGGAAAACGATACTGTGAGAGAAAGGGTACATAAAGAGAGTGCATCAAGAAGGTACATATTTAGGTGTTATTTACTAACCAAAGCTGCATCGGCTAGATCACAGATAGCCCATGATTGATAGAGCTTATGACAGTAGTTATGCCTCATCATGGCATAAAAGCATGTTGCCTGTTTGTGATATGATGAGAAGGACTATTTAAACGGAGTCTGTGGAAATAAAATACAAACTGCGCATGAGCTGAAGAGGGATTGGAAGTGAGTAGATCTTCCCAGTCACGACGGACAAGACCCAAAGAAAAACAGACATGTTTCATTACATTACCTTTTCAGACTGTGATACTAACAGAGATGGTGGAAGAGTGGAGAGTATATCAAACCCAGACTATCCCTCCTGGCTGCTACAGATCTGTCTCTGTCATAAAGCAGGTGATTTGTGAATGAAATCAACTCTTATAAGCTGCCTTCTGTTTACTAAAAAAATAAAAAAACACAGACATTTGAGTGGATTCTTCTCAGATAGCCATATTAATTCCTAGAGTGGGTATGACCAAGCGTGATTCGTTCAGCAGCTTTTAAATTGTAAATTTGTTCCTCTCCTAGCTGGTACTCTTCTTAGAAGATGTCAGAGATGTCACGATTACTCACCGGATAAACCTCCGTTTTCTTTTTATTTCGTTTTTCAGCTTGAAGAACCGTGTTTCAAGATTCCCGCTGTGTGTTTATCAGGCGCTCTATCGATGTGGGCGACCTGGGCATTCCTGTGTGGATGGGTCCAGCTGAGGGGTGAGGGGAAAGGTCCAACTATTGCTTGGTGCCCGTCTCTTTGCGTTGTCAACAAAGACTGCTCCGCAAACAACTTCCCCTGATCCTACACATGGGATGAGAGAGAGAGAGTGGGGAGATGGGGATGAGGGAAATCAATGATCTTATTCAGCCATTCCTTTGGGCAATTTAACAAGTAACAGGCAACAAGGGTGCACGATGGCACAACGCAGGTAATGTAAATGTAAAAAAAGGGTCGGATCCTTCAGAGTGTAACTACAGTACCTTCAGAAGGTATTCACCCCTCTTGACTTTTTCCTAATGTTGTTGTGTTACAAAGTGGGATTAGGGGGTTTACCCTATAAATTACTGGGAGTTTATACATACATAGCCATTTTCAAGTCTTGCCATAGATCTTTAACCCAATTTAACTCAAAACTGTAACTAGGCCACTCAGGAACAATCAAGGTCATCTTGGTAAGCAAATCCAGTGTATATTTGGCTTTATGTTTTAGGTTATTGTCATGCTGAAAGGTGAATTTGTATCCCAGTGTCATTCTTGAAAATATGAAGTGGTACTCAGTGTTGTGTTGGATTTGCCCCAAACATAACGCTTTGTATTCAGGACAAAGCGTTCATTTCTTTTCCACATGTTTTGCAGTATTACTTTATTGCCTTATTGCAAACAGGATGCATGTTTGGAATATTTTTTATTCTGTACAGGTATCCTTCTTTTCACTCTGTTATTTATGTTAGTGTTGTGGAGTAATGACTACAATGTTGTTGATCCATCCTATCACAGCCATTAAACTCTGTAATTGTTTTAAAATCACCATTGGCCTCATGGTGAAAACCCTGAGCAGTTTCCTTCCTCTCCGGCATTTGATTTAGGAAGGGTGTCTGTATCTTTGTAGTGACTGGTTGTTTTGATACGCCGTCCAACATGTTAAATTACTGCACAATGCTCAAATGGATATTCAACGTCTGCAATAGGTGCCCTTCTTTGGAACCATAGGAAAACCTCCCTGGTCTGTGTTTGCAATTCACTGCTCGACTGAGGTACCTTACTGATAATTGTATGTGTGGGATACAGAGATGGGGTAGTAATTTAATAAAATCACTTTTAACACTATTATTGCACAGAGTGAGTCCATGCAACTTATTATGTGACATGTTAAGCACATTTTTGACTGAACTTATTTAGGCTTGCCATACCATAAAGGATAAATACTTATTGACTCAAGACATTTCAGCTTTTCATTTTTTATTAATTTGTAAACATTTCTATAGACATTATGGGGTATTATGTGTAGATCAGCGACATTAAGTCTAAACGTAATCACAAAATCTAAATTTAATCAATTTTAAATTCAGGCTGTAACACAGCAAATGTGGAAAAAGTACATAAGCACACTTTGTATTCCAAAGATGACTCTTTCCAACTTTCATTCCAGAATTCAACAACGTTGAGTGTAATACTGATTTGAATATGCAGCACAATATGCAGCACAGTTCCTTAAGTGAAGGTCGCATGGTTCCTCTGAATGCCCCAAATCTCACATCACCTCATGTCTGACCTCTCACCTTTGACCCGGGGGTCATCTAAGGAGACGCAAACCTAAGGAACAKGTTCACTTATCCATCTCTTTTTTAATCTAAACATCAAAAGGGCATGGACAGGGTCAGTGTTTAACACACCCAACACAAGAATTTTGACCTGGTTGCTCAAAGCTAGAGTTTTATGATCTGTTCAATACTCTGTGATCAATGTCATTTAACTATTTTTATTATATTTTTTACCAGGCAAGTCAGTTGAGAACAAATTCTTATTTTCAATGACGCCCTAGGAACAGTGGGTTAACTCTCTTGTTCAGGGGCAGAACGACAGATTTTTAACTTGTCAGCTCGTGGATTTGATCTAGCAACCTTTACGGTTACAAGTCCAACGCTCTAACCACTAGGCTACCTGCCTCTAACCACTAGGCTACCTGCCTCTAACCACTAGGCTACCTGCCTCTAACCACTAGGCTACCTGCTGCCCCCAGCTATGTGGTCAACTGGCCCTCTACTGTGAGGTCAAAGGGTGAGCAGTGATATTCTATTGAGATTATACTGAGGTATTGTAGGTCACCGCCACGTTGTAGTATGAAAATGGAGTTAATCGCGTTTCCGACTTATATTCTAACGATTATTCCACACCGCTCTCCCCACACCCTAAGTCACCCCCCTAACCCCACCTCCTCCTACGATCCGTAGACGCTCTACCCCTCTATCATCCCCACGATGAGTGTTCAGAGAAGCCCGCCTGTCAACTATGAATTGAATTGTTCCCAAGACATGATAGAAGGACCTATCTGGTGTTGGCGCCGTTATCTTGAGCGTGGAATGTAACATCATCCAGGAAGGCAGATCCGACGTGCTGCTTGTCCACGTGTCCGTGGTCTTTACAGACATGGACTGTTCTCATGGACGGACTGCAGCGATCACGCACGGATCTAGTTTCACATCACCCATAAACCCAAATATTGGTTCTAATCCTGTGCCCTGACGTATTGTGTGTTGTTGTGTGTGTGTGTGTGTGTGTGTGTGTGTGTGTGTGTGTGTGTGTGTGTTGGTGTGTGTGTGTGCTGTTGTTGTGTGTGTGTGTGTGTGTTGGTGTGTGTTGTGTGTGGTGTGTGGTGTGTGTGTGTGTGTGTGTGTGTGTGTGTGAGAGAGAGAGAGAAAGAGTGGAGGTCTCAGCAATAAGGGACAGATATGTTTTCTTTTCCATGTCCAGGAGAATGGAGAAACTTTGGAGTAATTACTCCAGCCGTGAAATGGGACTTCAAGCATAATAATCATTAGGGGACCACACATGCATATATACAGACACACAGAGACACACCATTCCTTGTCCTTTCACACACTAACACACACACTTCTATTCCTCTATTCCTTTCTCTGTCCACACAGGAAGAGTGTGTGGTTGATGGTTGCCRGAGAGAAGACCGTAAGGAGAGCAGTGGTTGGACACTGAAGAGGTCATATTATTTCCTTGGACCTGGTGTTGAGAGATGGATCCTAGTAGCCACTTACAGCCTGGAGGCCTGACAGCTGTCTACTGGTAACAAGCAGCTCATCTCTCCACTACTCTTATGTTTCCTCTCTACATGTCTCTGTCTCTTTCTTCTCTCCCTCTGTTTCCATCTCTCTGTCTAGATCTAGCCTGTCTCTTCTATCTCTTCCTCACCCTGTCTGTCCGTCTGCCTTTGTCACTCTCTCTCCCTCCCTCTGTCATTCTTCCACCTCTCCTCCCCCTCTCTTTCATCGTGTGGCTGTTTATCTGAGGTGAGTGGTGATAGCTCCCATATATCCCCCAACAGCCCTTCCCATCCCATCTCTCCTGCTCCTCATCAGACAACACACTGCACTCCTCTGTGGCTGTTTCAAAGGGCCCTGCGTTCCACTTAGGACTCCCACTATTTAGACAGGCACGTCCAAGTCAACCCCTGCTCCCCCTCTTCCCCCTCTTTTCTCCTCTTTTCTCTTCCCTCCTGTGGCAGAGAGTCCACCCGCAGAGTCAGAGGTTTGTGTTTGTGACGATGTCCGTCAACAGGCCCTGCGGTATTCCCAACCTCGCGGTATTCCCAACCGTTGTCCGTGTCTTGTTTTACGGCGATCCCAGGAGCTCTTTCAACACGGATTGGAGTGAAAGCATGTGTGCAGGTCCATCTGGACGCTCCGAGCAGCTTGAGTTACACATCCCCCTTTGAAAGACATCGAGGAAAAACACATGACATCCTCAGTTTGGAGGTATGCAATCCAGGGTGGGTTTCTCCTCTTCTCTGGCCGTTTAGATTGAATCACCCTTAATGATACAGTACATCACTGACAGGTCTCTGGTTGGAGACAATTGTTCTGCTTCCATGTAATGTGAAATGTTCCATATGACTGGGTATCCTCTTTTAAAATGTTAACTGTCTGCAATCAAAACATGCGTGTGAACAGTGGCTGATGCTCTGCCATACTGTGCTGCCACACACACACACAACATCAATACACACATCAACACAGACAACATATACATACAAATGCATATGCACACACACCAGAGAAACACACACACACAGAGAACACACACACCAACACACATTTCTATAAAAATTTACCGACAGCATGCCCACGCATCTATTAATGCATTACGTCACACACACACACACCACACACACACACACACACACACCACACACACACACACACACACACACCCACACACACACACACACACACCACACACACCACACACACACACACACACACACACACACACACACACACACACACACACACACCACACAGAGGGAAAGATATTTCTTATTATTGTTGCCTTTCCTAGTATTGTATAATGTCTCCCTACTGTCCAGGATGATTAAACCCTACAGGATAAGCACAGTTCAGCAGACAGGGATTTTTCGGCAAAGGAAAATGACACGTTATTCTTAATCCACGTTCCAATCCATCACTCCTGTCTTTTCCGTCACCGCGAGAAACAGAAGAGCAGGGAGAGTGAAGATCACTGCCTTGGCTGGCTCTGAGAATCATTTTGGGAATGTCAAAGGGATGGAGGCTTTCTAGAAGATTCCCGTCTGTACAGCATGATGTCAAAGAGACGAACTCTTTACAGCGAGCGCTAAAACATGATGAAATTACACATTGTAGGAAATGATGGCTTTTACTGAGGGAATATAAAATTGTGAAGGTTTCAAAACAACCACACACTACACACACATACAACTACACACACACGATTGATTACTAGAACACCAAATCATTAAACATCTCAGTGAAGTGTTCTATCAAAGTAACAAAACATAAATCTGCAGCACACATGTGGCAGGCCTTGCAATTCCAATCAATACAATTGTATTATCCCTGAGGGGTAATTCAAAATGCATCGTGGGAGCACAAGAGCACAATTAAATATATCTTCCATATACACATGCAACATGTATCCCTCCATACATACAGGCCTTTGTCCCAGGGGTTAGCCCAGCCCAGATCAGCTTTGTTATAAGCCTTAACTAGGGCCTGGTATTAGGACTGACCTCAGGGCAGCAGGGTCAGATAACGCTCTCACAATCAGAAAGGCCTTTATATTAGAGCAGCTGATCTGGAGTCAGTTCTGCTCACTGCTCTTGCTCTTTAAGTCATAGAATCCATTGAACACATTCCTGTGTTTCCTGCGGTGGTATATATAGTGCACAGTACATCCACAGGTCCAGAGTCAGCTGAAATGTGTTCTTTGAAGTGCTACATAGAGGTCCAGACTCAGTTCAGTTCCTCACTCTCCTGAGTGGAGAAATACATAATGACAGAGTCAGTTAAAGTCAGGCCGGTTCTCTTGTGGAGACAGGACGGTGTAAACTGCTTTCCTGTGTGTATAAGTACAACAGGTTAACTAAGAACAGGCCAGAATCAGTATATAGCCAGTACTTCTCTGAGGTAAGTGACCTGAAGGGTATTCCACAGAGGGACCTGCTGTGGTCTCTAACACACCAGTAAGTCTGGGTCATAATCACACTCTGATTCACACACGCGTAAATCTCTCCCTCTGAAGTCCTGCGTGAGCTCTGTCGCTCTCCGCAGCACACACCAACTCAAACAGAACAGGACACACACTTCAGCCCCAGTGATTGTAATGCAGCGCAGGGAGAAGACATTCAACTATTCATTCCAATTAGATTTTCAATGCCAAAGTTCGGGGCCTTTGAAGTTTGGGTTGAGAGTCCATGAGAGGGATAGTTTCATTTCACTTTATTTTCAAAGCATGCTCGGTTAAAAAAGAGAAGATGTCTGCAGACTCACATAATAAACGGGTATTGATAGAATGAGAATGAGAGAATAGCTGGACAGAGCCAGAGGGGGAAAGAGTTCACATCGACTGAGCTCTGGGAATACAGATGAAAAACTATGGTCAATGTCCTCTAACTCTCTCTAAATGTTAAGTTAAAGTATCTGAACCATTTTATATGGAGCCGGTGAGTGTGATGGGAATAGGCAGGGACTGTATAGCATTACTGAAAATGTATCAAGCACTGCAGAAACATTTGTCGAATGGTTCTTGTGTAAATCGATAGCATGGTGTTGTGTGTACAATATGGCAGGGGCGTTCTGTACTGCACCAAATGGAACTTCAAAATAGATCAAATGACATAAACACAGTATACTTAGTCATATAAAGTCTTGGAATGCATCCCCATTCTATTGCATGGTGCACTTTGAAATAATATCTTTGAATATGAGATAGCCTATGTCCTCCTCTTGCACTTTGTCATCAAGATGTAACAGAGGAGAGGCAGAAAGTGGTGGAAAATAGAGAGGAAACAAGATAGAGAGAAGAAGTAGAGAGAGGTATATATAAGGAGAGAGAGAGAGAGAGAGCGAGAGAGAAAGAGAAAGACATCCCCTCCATTCCCCATCAGTCTTCAGTACATTAATTGAGTTTGGAAGGATTAGAGATCGATTGCGGGAAGGCCCAGATTGCATTGCAGTAAGAGGGATTAAAATTTGAAATCAATTAATTTTGTGTCTGCAAACTCCCTACCTCTATGGAAAAGAAATCAATTGAGGAAATTAAAAGTTACAGCAATGACAAGAAAGTTCATTCTGGACAGGCCTTTCTTCTCTTTATCTGGGGCAGACATTGGGTGCAGAGAGACACGGAGGCTCAGACAGTCTTTATCTCTCTCTCTCAGAACTCTCTAGAAGGTCTTAACTATAAAACCTCTTCAGAGATCTCACCTCTGACCTCTCTTGACCTTAGTGGATAGGGATCTGGGTACATCTGGCCCCCAGCATGGATTCACCCCCCCACACACACACACACACACACATATCCAAGATGGCGTAGTAGTCAGACGTCTTTGTCCTCGTCCTCATCTTGTCCCATGTATATCAGTGGGGAGAAAAGTATTTGACACACTGGCAATTTTGCAGGTTTTCCTACTTACAAAGCATGTAATTTTTATCATAGGTACACTTCAACTGTGAGAAACGGAATCTAAAACAAAAATCCAGAAAATCACATTGTATGATTTTTAAGTAATTAATTTGCATTTTATTGCATTTTATTGCCCTGCTAATCCATCACGACTGGACTACCGACATAATCTGTCCGAGGTTCTTTTTTCAACAGGCCCCTTCATCGCACGGTCTCCTGAAGTGCCCATCTGATACCTGCTATTCCGCGCCCGATCTGTCCTAAAGACTATTGGACTGTTAGCTGAATAGGTCCATCGGCCAATTTCTTGGGCCACTATACCTATTTTCCAATTGGACTGGGCACTTTTACTCACGGAACACTACTATTCCATCACGGCTTGCTCTGCCGACGGAAACGCAAAAGGAGGCTACAACAGACTTATTCCGTTGCGACGTACCTCTTGAGGCCGTTCTGCTAGCTTGCTAGCCCTGGCCTAGCTGTCTGAATCGCCATGTCTCCAGCCAGCTTAACTGCTCACTGGACCCTATGATCATCGCCTCTCCTAAATGTCAATATGCCTTGTCCTTTGCTGTTCTGGTTAGTGATTATTGTCTTATTTCACTGTAGACCTCTAGCCCTGCTCAACATGCCTTAGCTAACCCTTCAGTTCCACCTCCCACACATGCGGTGACATCACCTGTTTAAATTATGTTTTCTAGAGACATATCTCTCTCATCCTCACTCTATCTAGTTTACCTCCACGTATTCACACTACCATACATTTTGTCTGTACATTATGCATTGAATCTATTCTATAGCCCAGAAACCTGCTCCTTTTACTCTCTGTTCCGAACGTACTAGACGACAAGTTGTCTATAGCATTTTAGCACGTTAGCCTTATCCTATCTCTCCTCTAGTTACTCTGGTGATTAGAGGTTTAATCCAGGCCAAGCAGTGCTAGGTCCACTCCCATTCCCAGGTGACTCTCATTTGTTGACTTCTGTAACCGTAAAGCCAAAAGGTTTCATGCATGTAACATTGAAGCCTCCTCCCCAAGTTTTGTTTTATTCCACTGCCTTGCACACTCTGCCAACGGATACTAGCCATTGTCTGAATCCTGCTATAGGAAGACCACACAAAAACCTGAAATTCAGGCTTTACTATAACATTTTCCGACACGATTAGATAGAAACTACCAAGGGGGCGGAAGTGGCAATCTTACTGCAGAATACAATCCAGGTCTGTACCCAACAATTTGAGCTTCTACTTCTAAATCACCTATTCCAGAAACAAGTCTCATCACGTTCCGCTTCTATAACCACCTCTGCCCCAGCTGTGCCCTGGACACCATATGTGGAATTGATTGCCCCCATCTATCTTCAAGCGTTCGTGATGCTAGGGTGACCTAAATTGGGAATGCTTAAACAAACCCGGCGATCCTACAATCTAAGCATGATGCCGTTCAATCTGCACACCCAAATTTCAATGAAGCTACCAGTCAACCCAAATCGTTAAACACAGGCACACCTCACACTTACTACTTACTGAACTTTATATTCCTTGGGACATTTGCTTGCCATGTTCATGTGCTATTTGAAAGTCGCAGTTTAATACAAAACATTAAATACAACTTTATAACTACATAACATAAAAGTTTACAACCAATAGTTACAACATACCATTACATATACCCTTTTTAAAGACTAGCCTCTGGCACCTGTACTGAGTCGATTAGAACATTAACAAGCTATTAGGAGCGGAATCAAACTGGACATATTATAGTGTGTTTTTTCCTGCTGAGGGGCGCCCTATACCTGTGCCCAGAGGGATGTCAGAGTCCGGGACAGGGGGTGCTTGGGTCAAAGATTTGTGAGCCTTGGAGGGCCGGACCTTAAAGATCTCATCAGGCCTGTTTTCTCTGTTTGATCCATACTGCTGTGCTGTGTGATAATCCTTCTCAGCATTTCTCTAGCTACAGTGACTTGCCAAACCAACAGGACAATACAAAAAAGTTAAAATACTTCTCAATGAAAGATTTGTAAACAGAATCCGTTATACAGTCCTTCAACATAAAAACGATCCAGTTTTTGGAAAGTTACAGGACTCTGTTGGCTTCTTTTGTAGATCAGGTCTCGTACACTATTACTCCACTGAAGTTATTGTCCAAGAAACACCAGATATTTGCTATTCCTCTACAATTCCTATGTTTGAACCTCTGATAGATGTTGCAGAGGTAGGTAGTTGTACACTTCCTGAAGTCTATGCAATCTCTTTGTCTTGTTGGTATTGAGACAAGTGTGATTCCTTTACACCACCGTACAACGTCATCTAGGACCGGCCGATGATGTTCCATGATGCCTCATAGATATCATCTACCAACTTGCCCTCAAACACCTCTGCTGTCTTAAAAGCAAAGATCTCAGCAATCACCTCCTCTAGTGCCTGCATCCGTAATGTCTGCGGTCAACACACCCCTTCATCCACTGTAAACGCTTCCCTAAAAACTTCACGCGAGCAGCCTTTCTAATCGATCTTGCCCAGGTTCTGACAGGATATTGACCTCATCCCAATCAGTAAGAGGATGCCTTGGGTTATTCTTACAAAAGTGCCTTCCTCACCATCTTAATAGCATGCCCCATTCAAAAAGTAGAACCAGAACAATATAGCCTTGGTTCTCTCCAACCTGATGCGCGCTTGACCAGCACAAAAAACATCCTGTGGTACTGCATTAGCATCGAATGCCCCCTGAATATGACTGTTCAGGGAAGTTAGAACAACACACACAAGCAGTTAAAAGGTAGGCTAGCTTTTATCAACCGGAGAGGGGAATGTGGCATCCTGTAGCAGCAAACTCAAAAGTTCTGGGACACTGTAAAGTCCGATGAGGATAAGAGCAACTCCTTCCAGCTGCCCATCTGCATGAGGATTAGAACCCTGTCACCGCCGATAACATCCAATGATAAATTGAGAATTCCTAATAAGCATTTTTCTACAGTGGACAGCCTTTTCCACCTGGCTACTCCTACCCGTCAAGCTTGCCTGTTACTCCCACAGCAAACTCCCCAAGCCTCCCCTTTCTCTTCACAAAATCCAGATAGCTGATGTTCTGAAAGAGCTGCAATCTGGACCCCTACAAATTCAACCCGTTAGACAATCTGATGACCCCTACATAACCGGGTTAGACAATCTGACCTCTCTTCTAAATTATCTGCCAAGAATTGTTGCAACCCCTATTACTAGTTGCTTCAACCTCTCTTTGTTGTCGTCTAATCCCATAGATTGGAAGCTGCCGCGGTCATCCCCCTGTCAAAGGGGAGGACACTCTAGACCCGAAAACTGCTACACCTATATCTATTCCTACCCTGCCTTTCTAAGTTTCGAGCCAAGTTAACAGAACAGAATCACCCGACCATTTCGAATCCCACCGTACTTGCATCCGCTATGCAATCTGGCTTCTTCGAGCTGGTCAGATGGGTTGCACACTCAGCCCGCTCAAGGTCCCTACGAATGATATTTATAACTGCCATTGATTTAGAGACAATTACTGTTGCGGCCGTATTCATCAACGCTGGCCAAGCTGTCGACCTATCACAATCAACACATTCTTATCGGCCAACTACAGCCTTGGTTTCTCAAATGACTGCCTCACCTGGTCACCACCATATTTCCACGATAGAGTTAGATTGGTCCAATTTAGGCTGTCTGTCTGCCTCGGCAGTCTTAGAGGTGCCAAGGGTTCAATTTCAGGCTGACTCTCTTCTCTGTAACATCAATGATGTCGCTCTTGCTGCTGTGCTCTCTCGTATCCACTCTACCGTGACACATTTGATACTTCTGGCCTTCTTTGGGACCTGTTGCTACTAAACCTCCAGCACGAGCTTCTCATACAAACTTCCTTCCGTGCACCTCCACTGCTCTTCAAATGCAAGTAAAACCAAATGCAATTTGCTCTTCACACCGCTCACTACCTGCACCTCGCCGCGATCACTCTCTGACTTCGACTAGAATTTGTGACACTACAATACCTAGTTTCTGTTAGACAACTTCCTTCAGACCATAAAGACATACTCCATCCAAAAATTAATCTGAATTTCCTATTTCGCAAAACAAAGATCCTTCACTTCATGCTGCAAAATACCCGTAAAACTGACGTATCCTACCGATCCATCGATTTCGCAGTTATTTACAAATGCTCACATACTCAACAATTGGATCAGAGTCTATTACCATGCCCACCGTTTTCACCAAAAGCCCCATATACTACCACTTCGACCTGTATTGATCTCGTGGCCCTCGCATTACTCGTCGCCAAACCCATTGCTCCAGAGTCGTCGTTACAAGTTTTGCTAGTAAAGCCCCCTTATCTCAGCACTGTACCATAGCAGCACGCAAGCCGCAGCACGCACATCCAAGGCCAGTATGATTTCACTGTCACCCCAAAGCCAATTCTCTGTAATAACGTAAAAAATACATCCAACTACCTTCGATCCCATACTGTATTTATTTATTAATTTTGCTCCTTTGCGCCCAATTCTCCACCACTCAGTCTTCTGCACATCTATCACTCCCGAGTGTTTGATTGCTATATATCCGTAATAATACCCTGCCACTGATGGCCTTTTTTTGCATTTACCTCCCTTAACTTACCTCATTTGACCACACTTTATATACTTTTCTAACTGATTATTGGACTGTATGTTTCAGATATATTCATGTGTAAACTCGTTTGTTGTATTAGTGTTGAACTGATTTGCTTTAGCTCTGGCCAGGTCGCAGTCTAAATGAGAATGGTTCTCAACTGCTACCTGTGGGTTAATAAAGTAAAATAAATATAATAACAAATAAAAAACACTGCATCACCACAAACACTCAAACGACACAGTACGGACACCATTACAAGACATTAAAACCGTCTCAGCTATGGAATTACACATTTGTAACGGCTTCTTCTCTCCATCTTTATCCGAAAGGGAGCAAGGATTCGACCAGAAATGCAGCGGGTTGTTGATAATTTATTTTTTTACTATGACGAAGACGAACGACGGAAAAAAAACTAATACTTGCATAAACTACAAAACAACAAACGACGTTAAACAGACCTGAACTTAGTGACAAACAAAACATAGAACGAACAAACAGAAAGAACGAACAAAAATTGAATGAAATGAACGAACGGCAGTACTGTGTGCAATACACAGACACAGCGACAATCAACCCACAAAAACAAAAGTGTGAAACAAGCCAACCTATATCATGGATATACTACATACAGAGAAACGGATCAAAACCGTCTACTGAATACGAGAACCATATAAGGCTAATTTCAGAGTGACCATACAAGCAAGAACCACACAAAACTATAATGCCCACCCCAACTCCACGCCCTGACAACTAACACATACAAAAAACTAACACATAAAACAGTCAAGGAACGTGACACACATATTGTTGTTTGTAGCCATGATATCCAACACATTGCAGCTATAACTCCAAACCACAAGCAAACTCCATACACCTTAACTAATTAATTAAAGCATATTCCCATGTGAACTTGATAGAGCAAATTCAATAATGAACTTGGGATATAATATATTTAGAAATTACATTATAAATGTATGCTTTTAATCAACAACATTATCTATCAGTAGTCCAGGTCATATTGAAATGAACTGTGACCAATCAACCAGCTGTCCAATCAACAGCTGACCATCCAAACCATTGCTCTCTGACAGGCACGCCTCACACGTCACAGTCAAGAACAGAAACAGGGCTTATTGGACTTGGTAAGAAAAACGCGAAGGATTTTACTAAACATATAAATAGATACATATGTAGAGAAACGATGACGACTTGATAATTTAAAAACATCCCCATTAAACATAAAAGTTATAAAACATAGTGCAGACAACAAACACATAGACACAGAACACACAGAAACATGCAAAGACAAACACCAGCAACAACTAGATGCAGAAAACAGAAAACGTAGAAGCAGAACACACGGACTGTGTAGCACAACACATCATGTATACTGTTAGGATTCGCTAACGACTACAATTCTATATACAGAGTTGCAATAGAACACAGTACCGGAGAAAAACTTTAGCACCAACACACAAAACAGACGAACACAAAACACAAAACAAGGTACAAATTCATATTATCCCAGGGAGAAATATAGTATATAGCCGACAACAAATCTTTAACACCAACATATATTAAAGTATTGGGCGACTCTCTCAAACAGAGATACTATTTTCTATAATAAGAGTTCAGAATCAAAAAAAGACATAGACTTCTACGAACACAGATAAAGATAGACCTTACTGTGCGCAGATACAACATAAGGCAAATATTCATAAGACATATGTGCATATTTTGGTTAATTTAACTAAGCCCCCGAACAACAGTCACATGTAGACAAGACACAGAAACATAACGCAAAATTGCAAACCGAATAAATCTCTACGGCATATACATCTCACTTGGTGGGGG
>NW_019944069.1:54326-58120 GCF_002910315.2 Salvelinus sp. IW2-2015
AGAGAGAGAGAGAGAGAGAGAGAGAGAGAGAGAGAGAGAGAGAGAGAGAGAGAGAGAGAGAGAGAGAGAGAGAGAGAGAGACAACCCCTCCATTCCCCCATTAGTCTTCAGTTCATTAATTGAGTTTGGATGGATTGAGATCGATGGCGGGAAGGCCCAGATTGCATTGCAGCAAGAGGGATTAAAATTTGAAATCAATTCGTTTTGTGTCTGCAAACTCCTTACCTCTATGGAAAAGAAAATCAATTAAGGAAATTAAAAGTTAAAGCAATGACAAGAAAGTCCTTTTCGACAGGCCTTTCTTCTCTTTTATCTGTGTCAGACTTTGGGTGCAGAGCGACATGGAGGCTCAGAATGTCTTTATCTTTCTCTTAGAATTCTCTAGAAGGTCTTAACTATCAAACTTCTCAAGAGATCTCACCTCTGACCTCTCTGACCTTAGTGGATAGGGATCTGGGATACACCTGGCCCACCAGCATGGACCCCCCCCCACACACACACATCCAAACACATACACAAACAGACATGCACAACACACGACACGTAATCCGACGCCCATTACAATACATTTAAACCCCATTGCTACAACACTCACACACATTGTTGTACCAGGATTGACACATCCAGCTATAACCTCCAAACACACACAAAGACAAACTCCTTAACACCTTAAAACCGTGAGCTACATTATAAAACAAATCCCACGTGAACTTGGCAGTCAAATTCCATCTAAATCTGGGGGATTGTAATAAATGTTTATTGTAAATCCAGGGCTCTTTGTAATGGAAAGCACGTACAGGGGGGAAGATAAGGTTAAAAAAAAGTCAAGTGGAAGGAAGGTCATTTTAAATGGTCACACGGGACTACTGCCCTGTCTGTCATCAGACCACACAGCTGGACCAATCAATAGCCATGCTCTCTGCAGGCACGCATCACACAGGCCACAGGTCTGGCTGATCAAAAAGCAGCCACAGAACAGGATTTTGGCTTGGGTGAGAAACGCAACGTTTCCTAAACCATACGCATTGAGAAATACAATGACCCATAGAAGAGCTCACACACATAGACGCAGAACACAGACACAGACACAGAGAAAGACAAAAACACACACACTCCTTCCCCCACTGCAAGCAGGGAACATAAAGGAGCTCTTATGCCAGAGAGAGACTGAGAGCTCTCGTCCACTTACTCCCATAAAAGAAGCAAAGAGGCTTTGATATCCCCGCACAAGTTCTCCAAGCCCAGTTGGAAGTAATCTTTTATATATATATATATATATATATATATATATATATATATATATAAAAGAGAGCCATTTTCCGCTTCTAGTGTTCTCACAGTGGACTGAGAGAGAGAGAGAGAGAGAGAGAGAGAGGGAATGGAGAAGAGAGGAGACGATGATGAGAGAGAGAAGAGAAGAGACAGAAGAGACGGATGGGCCGAAGGAGGAAGAAGAGAGAGAGAGAGAGAGATCAAGAAAAGAGAGAGGCGAGAAAAGAAGAGGGAAGGCGAGAAGAGAAGAGAGAAAGAGGGGAGAGAGAAAGATGAGAAAGAAAGAAGCGATCTGAGAGAAAGAAAGAGATCGAGAGAAAGAGAGAGAGAAAAATATAGGCGAGAAGAAGAGAGAGGAAAGAGAGGAGAGGGGAAAGAAGAGGGTAGGAGGGGGGTGATGGTTAGGATTTTTTTTGTGATTGATTGTTATGTATAGAAGAATGCGCAGAAACGATCGAGAAGACGAAAGAGAGAAAGAGAGATGAGAAAAAACTAAAGACAGAGAGAAAAAGAGACGGGAAAGATCGAAGAAAGGATGAGAGAAAAGACTCAGATAGAGAAAAAAAGAATAAGAAAGGAAGAGAAAGAGAAAGAATGAAAAAGAAAAGGAATAAAACAAGAGAGAGACAAGAGAAGAGAGAGAGGAAAGAGAGGTGAGAAGGAAAAGAGAGGAGATAGAAAGACTAAGACTATCTCTTGAGAAGAAAAGAGAGAATAAAAGAGACAGAGAAAGATAGTCCAGAAAAAAGAGAGGACGAAGCATGAGGAACAGGTGGAAAGAGAGAGAGAATAGAAATAGAGTAAAGAGAGAGAAAGAGATGCAAGAAGAAGATGAAAAGATATAGAAGAAAGAGAGAGTGAAAGAGAGGAAGACAGTGAAAGATGAGAGAGAGTAATGAAGGAGGTAAAGAGAGAGAAAGATGAGCAAGAAAGAGAGATAGAGAAAAGTAGAGACGAGGAAAGAGAGAGCTAAGGACGAGAGACGACAGAGAAGACCATTAAAAAAAGAGAAGGAGGAGAGAGAAAGAGAGAGGAGGAAACGAGAGAGAGAGCAGAGAAAGAGAGAAGAGAGCAGAGAAAAGATGAGAGAGTGAAAAGAGCGGCGAGAACGAGAAACAGTGAGGAAAATCATCTTATTCTGAAAGCACTAGTCACCTGAGAAGCAATTTGTCCTCCAATCAGGAGGCTGAATCACCACATAGAAGACACACACCACACACACACACACACACACCCACACGACACACACAACACACACACACACACACACACACACACACACACACACACACACACAGCACACACACACAGCCACACACACACACACACACCACACACACACACACCACACCAACACACAGCTGCGTCTGGAGGGCGTTAGACACCTGCGGATGATCTTCTGGGAAAGCCACATGGTCTTTGAAACATACCAGCTCTGCGCTCAGACAGTGTGGCGCCCGGCATGAGAAGAGAGAGAGGGATTGCACAGGAGAGATGAGTTCCCAACCCTCCATCATCTTTAGAATATGGTTTTATTCTCACAGGTTTCCCTTTCATGGTCTGGGCTAGTACTTGTTTCTCCTTCCTCCCCTCTTCCCCCTCCTTTTCCCTTCTCTCCATTCCTGGCAGGGGTAAAAGTAGCTAGAGTGGGGTCCATAGTGGGCGAAGGGGGTATGATGGTGGTCTTGGAGGGATGCGATCTGTTGTTCCTGTTCATGCCGCTTAAAACTTGTGCTTAGTCTCCCCACCGTCCTCCCTCCTCTCCCTTATCTGAGCTCGTAAAGCAAGGCATTACCCTGGATCTGGCCAAACAGTTGCTGTTTTCTATTATATTGGGTTATAAGTAAAAACTGCTCGTAGATCAGGATGAGATGGAGGCGAGGGAGGGAGAGGGAGGAGGGAGGGAGGGCCTTCTTGCGGGGTGTTTGCTTAGAGCGCTGAAGCTATTTATTGCAGCGGAGCAGCCTAGGAATATTCTTGCCTGCAACTGAGGAGGGAAGTAGAGAAGATGAAGAGAGAGAGAGAAGAGACGAGGAAGAGAAAGAGAGAGAGAGAGAACGAGAGAGAAAAGAGAGAGAGAGAGAGAGAGAGAGAGAAGAGATGAGATGAAGAAGAGAGAGAAGAGAAGAGAGAGAAGAAGGAGAGAGAGAGAGACGGAAGATGAGAGAGAGAAGAGAGAGAAGAGAAGAAGAGGAGCAGGCAGCCAGAAACCCAAGAACCCGACCACGACCAAGCCACATTATGTCATTCAGCTGCATGATCTTGCTAATAGACCAAATCAACATTTAAGAAACAACACTCTCATTCAGATGAGGTCCATGAGCGCTGCTTGACTTCAGTATGTGTTCCACTATCGGACACGGGGGGGCGGTGGGTGATATCTGTAGCATGTAAAAAGAAGCTTAACTACGGGGAGATTACAACAAGAAGAAACGTCTATTAACAATTGTCGTTATACACTGACCCGTGATGTGGCATTTTTAAGTCAAACGAAATTCAATTGACACGGTTATGTTCACATC
>NW_019944069.1:58145-65496 GCF_002910315.2 Salvelinus sp. IW2-2015
TAGCTGGGAATTCAAGCGCGCCTCCGTTAAATACTACCAGTTGTGTGCATGACATTTATTGTAACTAGAAGGGAAGGAATATAATATAATATTTAAATAATGCCCAAGTCTGTATAAACACATTATAGCACTAATGCAGGGTATCGTAGAAACACGCAAACCAACCAGGAAAACATTTTWGTAGCAGGAGTCACAAGACATGGTGGACAGGATCACCTTGACAGGAACACCAAGCTGTTTCACATTGACGAATACACATGACAATTACATATTTCCCCCTGAATCTCAGGGTTACGGGTCCACTGTTGGTGGATCCCCAGTAATATCTAAAATGGAATAGAATAGAATTGAGTAGAACTTTACGATCCATATTGAAATGTACATGTGTCATTCTGTTTCCTTCCTAAACCCTGGGAGACCACACAGACAGAGCTACTATACATAGCATCGTTCAGCCTACGGAKGGAGGGAGAGGCAGGACTTTTAAATGGTGGCTTTCACAATGACTGAACCACTTGAATCAAATGGCTCAGAAAGGCCAGTGGGCAGTTGAGGAGGGGTGAACGGAGAGTTGAGGAGGGTTGAGGGGGGGGTAGGGGCGGAACCAACTGATCCATCACCCTGTCCAAGGGGTCTCTAATTAACTCCGACCTATCAACAGAGGCCATCCATCAGTCTCTATTTTCAGGAACCAATCACAAGGCTCCATCAGTCACCCGTTTAGCGTGTTGGGCCAATGGCGTGTCTGGATGATGGAGGGTGTTGAGGGAGGCTGCTAGGCCCAGAGTAGGGACGGRGGCAGAATGTGCAGTGACAGCTTTATTCATCCAATGCTTAAGCAGCCCCTGAGGAGAAGCAGAAAAATGTCAACGCAGAGAGGACGATTAAGAGTGATATCGATCCTGTCTTTTCCCTGAAAAAACATCCCTGGCAATCGCCCAGGTCTTCTAGACTAGATGTTGGAGGAGTGGAAGACAAGGGGAGGGATGGAGGAAGGMCGCTGCTCTGTCTCCCTCTTTCTCTCCTTCGCTCACTGTCTTTCTTTTTGTTGGCGGTGCATCTGCTTTATATTAATACAGATAGTGCTTAGCGAAGGCCCTTCCATCTTACCACCACCACCACCACGGCATAAGAACTAGTAGTAGTTGTAAAACTCAACCCGAGCTAGACCAAAACAAAGAGAAATGGAAAGATGGGTGTCGAAAAATGGACAAAAAGCCACCGTCAAACCCAAGAGCCATTTAAAAAACTGTGAAAGTCATTAAAACCCAAAGGCCATTTAAAAAACTGTCGTGAAGTCATCTAAAACCCAAGAGGCCATACTTAAAACTGTGATAGATCAAATTGAAGCCGATAGAGACCATTATTATATGTTTTGTTGCTTGGTTAATTACTCTCATATTCCTTTTTAAGTGTTGTCGTTCCGACTGTGAAAAACCAGACAGGTTTAGGGGAACAAAAGTGTCGAGCGGCAGGGCGGTCCAGTCAAAATGACAAACTTTAGACCACAGTCATACTCAGCCACTAAATTACACACATAGACTAACCACAAATCACGTTAGACATAACACATGAATTAAGTTAAACATTAACACACTGCAAATACACTGAACAGTAGAACTCCACACTGAATTAGCACGACACTGAACATAACACACTGAATACACTGAATAATTAACGACTGAAATACCACACATTAGAACAAACACACTGAAATACACTAAGACAGAATCACATGAAACCACTGGAGTAACTTAACACTGAAATCACGCGACAAGTAACACCTGAACCCTGAACATTAGATATACCACTTGAATAAGAACATTAGAAAACATACACACTGAAATACACCTGAACAGGTTAAACATTAACACACTGAATACACTGAACAGTAGAACATAACACACTCGAAATACACGTTGAACAGTACGAAGCATTAACACAACTGAATACAGCTGATCAGTAGCAACATGACACACTGAAATTACACTGCAACAGTAAGAACAGTTAACCACACTAAATACACTGAGGTCAGCATTAGATACACTAATAAGCAACGAAACATTTAACACACAATAAGGAACAGTAGAACATATAAACACACGAGAACTACACGCAAGCGTTAGATAGCATTAAACACACTGAAATACACTGAAGCAGTACGATAACATTAACACCACTGAAACTACACTGAGCAGTGAGACATTAACACTGAATAACTGAACGTGAAAAAATCACTAGCATGAACATAGTACTGAGAAAACATAACATAGACAAACAATCAATGTAGCCGTGTGAACATATAACCACTGAATAACAAGAGTAGAACATTAAACACAAACCATGGCAGTTAAACATACCACATGACAGCGGAGTAGAACATTAACTACACTGAAATACACTGAAAGAGTTAAACGATTAACACACTAAATACACTGGACAGTAGAGAACATAATCAGCGAGCTGATAGAGTGCAGCTGAAGGAAGCATTAAGCGACACTTGAAATACACTGACAGTAGAACACATTACACACTGGAAATACACTGAACACAGAACTTAACACTGATACACGCAGTTAAACAACCACACTGAGAAATACACTGACTAGCCTAGAACACAATTAACACACTGAAATACACTGAGCAGTAGAACATTAACACACTGAAATACACTGAAGCAGTAGAAGCTTAACTACACTGAAATACACTGAGCAGTAGAACATTAAGCATCACTGAAATAACACTGAGCAGTTAGAACATGATACCACACATGAAATCACAGCTGAACAGTAGATAGAAACATTAGCAACACTGAAATACACTGAACAGCTAAGAACATTAAACAAACACCTGAAGATTAACTACACAGCTGAACAGAGCAGAACGACTTAATGACACTGAAATGACCGACTGAGCGATCTTAGAACATTAACACACTGAAATACAACTGGAACAGAGAACATTAGGCACACTAAATTACACTGAACAGTTGAGAACATTAACACACACTGAAATACACGAACAGTATAGAACATTAAAACAGCACTGAAATACACTGAAACAGTAGCAACATAACACACATGAAATACACTGGAGCATGGTTTAGAACATTACCACAACTGAAATACAGCTGAACAGGGCATAGAACATTAAACACACTTGAAATAACGGTTAATGTATACTCGATAGGCTTCAAGATGTAGCTCTAGTTCTTCTCCACAGTGAGAATGTACTCTATGAGTCTCATTCTCCACAGAGTAATGTACTGCATAGGCTCCGTCTCCACGGTAATGTTTACTCTAGTAGTCTCCTTCTCCACAGTAATGCTACTTATAGGCTCCTTCTCCACAGTAATACTATCTATAGTCTCATTCTCCACAGTAAGTGTACGCTATAGTCTCCGTCTTCACAGGAATGTACTCTATAGTCCCTTCTCCACGGTAATGTACTTCTATAGTCTCCTTCTCCACGGTATATGTACTCTATAGCCTCCTTCTCCACAGTAAGTGTACTCTATAGTCTCCTTCTCCACAGTAATGTACTCCTATAGTTCTCAGTTCTCCACAGTAATGTACTCTTATGATCTCATTCTCCACGTGTCTATGCTCCTTCTCCACAGGAATGTACTCTATAGTCTCTTCTCCACAGGAATGTACTCTATAGTCTCATTTCCCACGTAATGTACCTAGTCTCCTTACAGGTGTACTCTTAGTCTCTTTCTCCACGTAATGTATCTATAGTCTCCTTCTCCACGTAATACTCTATAGCCTCCTTCTCCACAGTAATGTACTCTATTAGTCTACATCCACAAATTACTCTAAATCTCCTTCTCCACGGTAATGTACTCTATAGCTCCTTCTCACAGTAATGTACTCTATAGTCTCCTTCTCCACAGTAATGTACTCTATAGTCTCCTTCTCCACAGTAATTTCTCTAATAGTCTCCTTCTCTCACAGTAATGTACTCTATAGTCTCCTTCTCCACAGTAATGTACTCTATAGTTCTCTCTGTCTCCACTAGGAAATGTATCTTATAGTCTCCTTCTCCACAGGAAGTGACTTATAGGATCTCCATTCTCCACTATGTTTCATTATAGTAAGTGTACTCTATAGTCTCCTTCACAGGAATCTTACTCTATAGTCTCCTTTCTCCACAGGAATGTACTCTATAGTCTCCTTCACAGGAATGTACTCTATAGTTCTCCTTTCTCCACAGGGTAATGTACTCTATAGTCTCCTCTCTCCACAGCTTAATGTTACTCTGATAGCTCCTTCTCACAATAGCACTCTATGTCCCTCTCCACAGTAATGTACTCTATAGTCTCCTTCTCCACAGTAATGTACTCTATAGTTCCTTCTCCACAGTAATGTACTCTATAGTCTCCTTCTGCCACAGTAATGTTCTCTAATAGTCATCCCTTCTCCACCGAATGTACTCTAATAGTCTCCTTGCTCCACCACGTATTGTACGTCTAGTAGTCTCCTCCCACAGGAATGGTACCTATAGTTGTCCTCTGCCACAGTATTGACTCGTATAGTCGTCCATCTCCACAGTAATGTACTCTATGAGTCTCCTTCACAGGAATGGTTAGCTCTATAGTCTCCTCTCCACAGGATGTAACTCTGATAGTCTCCTTCACAGAATTGTACTCTATACGTCTCCTTCTCCACGCGGTAATGCTACTCTAGAGTCTCCTTCTTCCACAGTAATGTACTCTATAGTACTCGCCTCCACGGCAATGCTACTCTATAGTCTCCTTTCCACAGTAATGTCACTGCTATAGAGCTCCTTCTCCCAAGTAATGTACTCTATAGTCTGCGCTTTCTCCACAGTAATGTACTCATAGTCTCCTTCTCCACAGTAATTGTACTCTATAGATTTCCTTCCTCCACGCAGTAATGTACTCTGATAGTCTCCTTCTCCACAATAACGCATGTCTATAATTCTCTGTAGTCACTAGCTATCTGTGCCAACACGATATCAGAGCATTCAGACAGATAACATGTAATTGAACTCCAGAGAGAGTCCAATGTGGAAAGGAGGGATTAAAAGGAACATCTTGAGAAAGTCTGTGCAGTGACCAACCTAGCAAAGGATAACTGTCTATGATAACTACCAGGTTTGGGTTCAATTCACTTTGTATGCATCCCCAAACTGACTGAAATATATTAAAATTGACCCCAACCCTAAGAACTATCCAGAGGTTTCAGAGATTCTGATGAGGTCATATCTGATCTGGAGCTCAAGAAGGAATGTAAAGCTAACTCCCTATAAATGTCACGATCGTCTTCGGGTGAAAGAGAGGACCAAGGCGCAGCGTGATATAGATACATCTTCTTTTATTTGAGAAGATGAAAATGAACACGAACACTAATACAAACTAAACAAAAGTGAAGCTACAAACGAAAGTGCAGACACAAGCTACTAACGTCAAACATAGACAATTACCCACAACCTACCTAATGCCTATGGCTGCCTTAAATATGGCCCCCAATCAGAGACAACGATAGACAGCTGTCTCTRATTGAGAACCAATCCAGGCAACCATAGACTTACATAAACACCTACACTGAACACAACCCCATGAACTCTACAAAACCCCCTAGACAATACAAACACCCTAGACTAKAYAAAAACACACAAACAYCCCCCATGTCACACCCTGACCTAACTAAAATAATAAAGAAAACAAAGATAACTAAGGCCAGGGCGTGACAATAAAGGACATGTCTGTTCCCTATGTTGGCCTGATAGCATGTGTACACGAAATAAAACATGTGTTTGGGACAACTCTCATAAAATAGAGGTGTTTAATCAACACCTGTCTAGAACTGAGGCAGGGGATAGACTGAAACAATAGGAGATATTGTGATTGTGATTGTGATTGTGTGTGTGTGTGTGTGTGTGTGTGTGGTGTGCAGCCACAAAACACTCTCCTGTAGTAAGTTTAACCAGTAGTAATCAGCAGACCAGACTGTAGCAGTGAGTAAAAACAGAACAAAAGAAGAAAAACTGACATTTGAGAATTAACAATGGTCTCAAGTTTACAGCCTCGGAGCGAGAAGCATCCTACTACAGACTCCAGCACGGAAATTATTCCGAAAGAAAGAAAAGACAGACAGAAAAGAGAAGAAAAATAAACAGACAGAGGAACAGAGAGAGAGACAGAGAAGAGAAGAGAAAGAACAGAGAAGAGAGACAGAGAAGAGAGACAGACAAGAGAGACAGACAAATAGACAGACAAGAGAGACAGAGAAGAAGACAAGAAGAGAGACAAGAAGAGAGAAAGAGAAGAGAGACAGAGAAGAGAGACAGACAAGAGAGAAAGAGAAAAGCAGAAGAGAGACAGAGACGAGACAGAGAAGAGAGAAAGAGAGAGAGACAGAGAAGAGAGACAGACAAGAGAGACAGACAAGAGAGATAGACAAGAGAGCAGACAAGAGAGACAGAAGAGAGACAGAGAAGGAGAACAGAAAGAGAGAGAGAGAGAGAAGACAAGACAGAAGAGAGACAGAGAAGAGAGACAGAGAGCGAGACAAGAAGATAGACAGAGAATAGAAAGAGACAGAAGAAGAGACAGAAAGAAACAGAGAACAGAAGAAGAGAAGAAGACAGAGAACAGAGACAGAGAAGAAAGAGAGACAGAGAAGAGAGACAGAGAGAGACAGAGAAGCGAGACAGAGATATGAGAAGAGAGACAGAGACGAGAGACAGAGACGAGAGAACAAGAGAAGACAGTCAAGAGAAAGAGAAAGAGAAGAGAAGAGAGACAGAGACGAGAGACAGAGAAGAGAGACAGAGAAGAGAGAAGAGAAAAGACACAGAGAAGAGAGACAGAGAAGAGAGACAGAGAAGAGAGACAGACAAGATAGAAAGACAGAGAGAGACAGAGAAGAGAGACAGAGAAGAGGACAGAGAAGAGAGAAAGAGAAGAGAGACAGAGAAGAGAACAGACAAGAGAGAAGAGAAAAGAGAAGAGAGACAGAGACGAGAACAGAGAGAGAGACAGAGAAGAGAGAAGAGAAGAGAGACAGAGAAGAGAGACAGACAAGAGAGACAGACAAGAGAGATAGACAAGAAGAGACAGAAGAGAGACAGAGAAGGAGAGACAGAGAAGAGAGAGACAGAGAAGAGAGACAGAGAGAGAAGCAGACAGGAAGAGAGACAGAGAAGAGAACAGAAGAAGCGAGACAAAGAAGATAAGACAGAGAATAGAGAGAGAACAAGAAGAGAAGAGACAGAGAAGAGAACAGAGAGAAGAGAGACAGAAGAAAGAAGAGAGACAGAGAAGAGAGCAGAGAAGAAAGAGAAGAGACAGAGAGAGAGAGACAGAGAAGAAGACAGAAGAAGC